>NW_013952588.1:412471-417231 GCF_001266775.1 Austrofundulus limnaeus | reverse complement strand
ATATACATACATATATACATTTATACATATATACACAAACATACATTTAACCAGGTAGTTCTCCCTTAAATTTAGATTTTTATGGTAGACTTTAAAGTGTCCCTTAAAAAGAGACTTTAAGGTCTAAATTTTTTTTACCTATTCATATTTATTCCACTCAATTAATGTGTGATTTATTTTCCATTATACTTTTTATATCGTGATATATATCGTTACCACCACTCATCATAATGTATATCGTGATATGAATTTTTTGCCATTTCGCACATTCCTAGTTTGAATATCATGTACGTTTTTATGTTATGTCTAAAACTTCAATTGAATCTACCAATTTAGTCATCTCTTTCAGGGATAAGAGTGTAATGTTTGAGGAGATAAGATTTTTTATATATTTTTAGAGCAAATTATTATTTATTTGCCCTTTTTTTTAATCAGTAAATCTTGCAGCATTTGATTGCTTTTCCCTGCAACGTTTCAGTAAAAAAAAAAGGGCAGAAAAAAGGACGACAACATTCTGCACAGATCAGGTCACAGCAAGTTCTGATCTGTCAGAGAGAGGCTGCTCCCTCACTCCGTTGATGGGTTTCCCAGTGCAATCAATTTAAACGATTTAAGTGCATGGATCAAAAGGATCCAGAAATGATCTAAAAAAATACCCCGTTTCCAAGCTGTCAGCCACATTCCAAACCTGATATGGTGCACTCGAGTTATTTTTCCATATTATATATTCACACCAACAAACTGGGACGACAAGTCGAGGCTTGACCAGAAATTTGGGCAGCTCTGCTAGTTTCCCTGGAGGAAATACCAAGCAGCTTAATTCCTGGAAAATGCCACAGTTCCACAGAAAAACCTTGGCAGATTGGAGAGAAAACGTTGTGCCAAAATAAATGGATTTTTCCCCCGTTTTTACAGGATTTAAAAACAAACAAACAAACAAACAAACAAACAAACAAACAAAACATACAGATATGGATGATTTTTTTGGGGGGCAAATTCTCTTGTTACAATTAGGCATGTCCCGATCAGATACTTAGTATCGGTGGCAGATATGGCCATTTTTCGAAAATCGGGTAGAATCGGATTTAGTCATGTGATCAGGCTGATCCAGTTTTCATGACAGTTTTCAGCATCATCATGCTTTACAACTGCCGTTGAGAAGTCAAGACGCACACAAGTATGCAACCATGTCCACAGTGTGGGAACACTTTCCAATGGAAAACAAAGATGCTGAAACTGCATCTTGCAAAATCTGTAAACTGGATGTTTCTCGTGGTGGGAACAGCAGGGCTTGCTTTAATTCTACCAACCTTGTCACTTGGAAAGAAATAAAGCTTTCAGATCAGTATCGGATTGGTATTGGAAAGACGAATCATTAAAAAAATCAGATTGTGTCGGGACCCAAAAAATCTGGATCGGGACATCCCTAGTTACAATCCAAATTGAAGACAACATTTATCTAATCTCTGACAATAAATGTAACACTTTACTTACAAAAACTCATTGGTTCAAATAAACACATTAATGTTAAGCTTTGGTAAAGATCTGCTGAGTCACAATGAGCTATGGCATGCACAAATTGAATGGAAACCTCTATATTTTTCATTTGTAGCAGCAGCCCATACAGCACCACTCCTCCACTGTGCATGGGTCTGTGTTAATTTATTACGACAGGCCTACTCATCTTTCTATATCAAAAGTTTTTGTTTTTATTTGTACTTAACCCTAACATCTATCTTCAAGTACATCTATGTAAAACTGGGCCAATATTAACGCCCGATATTGACTTCCCACTTTTTAGCTTTGTGTTTCTGTTTTGGGAAGGGAGATGGTTGGTTGAGCGGCATCTGTTTGATCATAATAGTGATATAGACACTGCGTAACCAGGAGTAACTGAAGTAGAGCCATGTCAGAGGTCTGGTTGTTTATTTACGGTATCAAAAAAAGACCCAAGTGTGGTTGTGTGTATATGTGTAATATAATTTGTGTGTTTGTGTAATATCGGTAAATATCTGGTATCGGTCGTAACAGCAATAATTATATCGGATATCGATATCGGCTGAAAATTTCATTTCGGTGCATCCCTAATTAAAATTGAGCAGGCCTTAAATTGTGTTTTTTTCCCCAGTGAAGAACTCCTAATTGTACAAAGGAGATTTCAGTGCAAATGTATTTCATAAAAGTCTTTAAAAATCAGGGTTTAAAATTAATGCTGCTTAACAAAATCAAATTAATTCAATTATAGATAAGTTAATTTTGTAACAAACAATGAGCTAAATGCTTTATTCCCATTTACAGAGTTAAAAATAATATTTTTTTATAAATACATACAGTATTTAGAAAGATGGGTACTCTACTGTGGCTGAAAGTTATAAATGGGGAAAACTCACCAGTCACCTTGACAATTGAAACAATTTGATTATCAAATTTAAAAGTAGTTGTGACAAATTACACCAAGCATTGAGAAAGATGGAGGCTCTGAAGCCAATGGCTTCTTAGCACGTGACGTCACACCTGGCACATTATGAGTATTGAGCACCATGCTGGGGGAGAGTACTGTCACAAGCCATATCTGCAAACATGCGTTCACGGCATTTTCAAAAAACTTGATTATTTATCTTGTCTCTCTGGTTTGTGATGCAACAGTTAGCGTTATATATACATTATGTGCTGTTGCTAATTAATAAATAAATGTGTAATACACAAGGTTTGAAACAGAACCAGATACAAAATTAATCAAATTTATAAACATTGACATCATTAACGAGATAGCAAATTATGTCCATAATAGTTGTTGGTGGAAAGAGCAAGGATGTCCATCGCTAATTGAGGTCAGCTTCATAAATACCGGTCCCTGGCGTCTTTGAGTTTTTCTCTATAAAGGCTTCTTCTTGTTTTTATTCTGAATGTCCATCTTTCTGATTAAATAATCACGCTGCTGTTGCTGAATGGTTGAAATCAGAACTTCATTGCGGGTTGCCAGTTTCACCAGCTACCCCCCAACATGGGGTCATATGTCTCTGCGAAAGACCCATTAGCATCACTTATAAAGTTAATTTGTCAGAGTTGCATAAGGTCAATCTAGGGATGGGCAACATATGGAATATACTGTATTTAAAATAAACATTTAAAAAGTCCCTTTTAATAAAATATTTTATGTTAGACAAAAGTCAAGTGAAAGTCTTAAAATATCTGCCGCACATCCACACTCCTCTCGGTTCTCCATCTTCACACTCATTTGCAGAAAATACTTCTGTACAATTCAAACACACACACACACACACACACACACTTGCTCCTGGCCCTGTGGTCTAGTTTAGTGAAACCAAACTAGGTCGCACACACTCAGCCAATCACCACAGCGCTCCTGAACTGGTTTACTGCCAGCACTCTGCAAACCAGTCTAGTTGAGGACATGTGAGACCTAAACTGAAAGGATGCTCCACTCTACAAGCTGAAAAGCCAGCCTCGACTCTCTGTGGAGAAAAACAACCACAACTGAGAGAAAGAAGTATCGCAGACCACAGGAGGAAGTGGTAGTCAAATAATCAACGGCAGGAGGGACAGAGGAAGACTTCATAATAACGTTCATTGCAGCAACTTCTGTTAAATTTTGTATGAAAAGCTTTTGGTCTTCACTTGTTGCTAGTCTTTGCAGGCCAATGTGGCTGTAAGCCAATCAACTGGAAGCAAAAATAATAAGTGAATAAAAATACAAGTTAAATTACTTTGTTTTCTGCTGATCTGCACAACAAAAGTTGCATAACTACTTTTGAGGCCGTTAAATGGCAAACATGAGCAGCAGCCACATTAAAGTGTGGTAAATACTGAATGACTGGGCGTGACCTGCTCTTGCTGTAATTTTTTTAAATCTATTCTTTATTAGGGGATGAAGCAGCACCCAAATGATCAAAAAACTGAGTTGCAACAGCTTTTAGATAAACAGATTTCACTTTAAAGTGTTCACCCTCTCAGTAAAAGCTTCTTAATATATGCCGACACATCCTGTTTCATTTGACATGACAGAGGGCAGAGGCTGTGGGTTGTGCTCGAGTCAGGAAGTTGGATGTGGTTTTAGCTGCCCGACTACAGCTCAGAGATGTCCTTTTAGTTGTCTGAGTGTTTGGTCCTCCTGGGTTTTATTATTATTTTTTTTGCCTCAGTGATTGCAAATTCATCTTACAGCTGGCTCCACAGAAGTAAAAGATTTGTTTAACTACACAGACGTGGCTTATTTTGGTAGTATGTATGTGCAAGCTTGATCCCCTCCCACCCTGTAATCTTCCATCACTTTTAAAAAGTCTACATTTTAGTCATTTTTGGCATGCTCGTTTGAGTGACTGGTGAACCAACCAAGGAAGCCAAAGTTGTGAGTTTATATAACATACATTACTGCTACCGATACCACTGCTTTGCCTTAATTTCTCTGTGACCACATTTGAACGCCTCAAAGTTTAAATGACCTAGTTTCTAGGGGTCGGCATTTAAGTAAAAAAAGTTATTTGAATTTGTTGGTATTTTTTACAAATACCTCTAAAATCTGGCTCATTTTGAATAAAAAGAAAAAAAGAAGGTTGATTATTATTATTAGGTTTATCTTTTAGTGTTCCTCGCATTTGGGCAGGTCACCAACAAATGTGTGGCAATTCTTTCACACGTTTATTTGGTAAAGCTGCATGTGGCACCACTCTGCTCTTCTCTCTCTCACACACATACACATACACATACACATACACACACACACACACACACACACACAC
>NW_013952588.1:397432-412310 GCF_001266775.1 Austrofundulus limnaeus | reverse complement strand
ACACACACACACACACACACACACACACACACACACACACACACACACCTGTGTTTTTTATCTTTACAAGTACCATTGACTTCCACTGATATTTCATTTTCTATAGCCTTACCCTGACCCTAAACCTAACCACTCTCAATTCATACCTAACCCTAAACCTCGCCATAATTCAATTCATACCTTAGTTCTAAACCTAACCCAAAAAAATAAATAAATAGCATTTGAACATACTTCTGCCTTGGTACCCCTCCACTAGTGAAGAAGTGGACAATCACAAGTGGATGTTTATGGGAAAAGTGGTTCTAACAAAAACAAAACACACAATCACGAACATTAAACTGCTGCCACCTGAACAGTTTTGCAACATCTAACTTCTTTGTAAGAACATAAGTGAAAGTTGCAGGAACTTTGTGCTAGGGGCTGCACAAAATTAAGAAATTAAGATATTACTGTTTAAGGTTGGAGTGGAATGTTATGTTATAACAAATACACGTTTTCTTCACTTTTTTTGGTCATCAATAATATCTAAACCAGGTTTGGGCATTGAAGCTAGTAAAAGGGTCTATTGGATCAAACAAATATATTATTAGAAGAACATGAATGCATGGTAGCTAAAGTGTAATGACCTGTGGTAAAATTTTCTGTCATGGTTGCAAAGTACAGAAAGAATGCAAATTTTTGTAACTTTATATTTTGTGGTGGGTAATAATAACTGAACTTTATCCACTGTTGGGATTAAGTACTGCACAAAGGTGAAGACCTGAGCTGAGTCAGAAGAGAAAAAAGGGAAGTTTTTCCCCTTTTTCCAGAACGTGAATTCCAAACTATCACATCCTCAAGAGTTTGTTAGGTTCTTAGAAATATGTGATTCCATCTTCTTTGAAAACCTGGCACAAAGATCACGTCTGGAGATAATTTAAAACACATTTTAAATTGTAACTTTAGTTTCAGGTTGTTTTCTGTTCACTTTTGTTTCAGATGAACAGATTACAGTGACAACCTGATATGATAATATCTGCAGTGCTTTGGTTCTTTCATTGCATGAACTCGATGTGGGTTAGAGACTGAAACAACTCTTTTTAGTATTCATCATCATATCTGACTTTCTGGAAGTTGACCTTTTTGCTCATTTATCTATTGCCTGCATTATTTACTAAAGAAGAAGAGGTAGGCAAATCAAAAAGCAACAATATTGGTGGAACAGAAAAATGATTGTGTCCAAGAGTGGGGAAAAAAAAAATCAAAAACCAGACTTAAACTTTCCAAACTTTGCAACATTTTACCAAAAGGTAACCAAAGAAGTGCAGACTCAGTCATTTCATGGCAGGACAGTGGAAGTAAAAACATGAACACATCATAAGACACTAACATGCTGCAGCTGTCCTCTGAAGATGGGCAAGTTTCAGAAAGTTAACTTGTTGGTCAGGTTGAGGCCTTAAATCTTTTATTCCAGTGACTGATCACTTCATGCTGCTGCCAACTATCTATAAGTTTTGTTAGTTTACCAAGCAGAGAATAGTGTTTGTTGGAAGCAGAGCTATCAGTTATGCTAACGTTAGCTAATGAGATAAATGCTTCATATTAAGTCACTGAATTAATGCATCCTGTCTTGTCTTCTACCTTTTTTTGGAAGGCGTTGAAGCCATATAACTTTTAGACTACCACATCCAGCAAGATTTCAAACAGGAAGGATTAATTTCTTACTTTTATCCACTTGAATGTCACCTTAACAGAAGGTTTTCCTTTAGTTTATTTTGAACTTACAAAGCTATGTCTACACCCGGCAGGTTAACAGCCCCTCACACTGGGGGAGAGGCTGCTATTTTTGAGATATTTGTACATTAGCTGTTTTTTTAAAAGACTACTTGCAGTTTATTATGTATTGTGTAATTTTTATTTTATTACTTTTACATGCATTAATGTTAAAATACATTTTTGAGGTTGAAATTCATGTTAGGTCATTATTTAAATTTGCAATGGGAACTTGTTATGTAGACAGACTGGGTAACAGGCTGACATTCACAGGTAGAATGAGCAGCTGAGGGGAGATGTGCATTGGAGCTTGAACAGGAAGTGCATCCACTGGAAGCATAGATGGATATATAGATCTTGTGAATAAAATAATCATTGATTAATCAACTAATTGAAAAAAGGTAAATCACGATTAGTCAGCTATTAAAATAGTCTTTAGTTGCAGCCCAAATAAACTTTATTAGTTTGTATAGTGCAAAACTATGAGTTTGACAGTTTGACAAAAATCAATAGAAAAGTTTAGCCATACTCCTTTAGTAGTAAGAAAAGTGGCTAATATGTTTCACGGTTGAAAATCACAACATTAGAACAATTACTTGATGTTACTGGTTTAAAAAAATGACCCAACCCAATATTGGTTGCTTGCTTTTGTCTGAATTGCATGTTTTATGATGCAGTCACATATATCTAAAAGTACATTATTTCATGGATTAAAAATAAACAAATAATTTAACAAATAAGGACAAACTAACAAAAATACTGCAAAGTGTTTCAGGTCAACAGCAAAACAACCAAGTGTGAAAAACACATTAAGAAAACTCCAGATCACACCCACTTACTAAATTTCACAACTTGTTTTTTTTAACCAGTAAATTTAAATTTAACACTAAATTTCACAGATTTGTCCATGTTTTGTGCAAAAAACATAGGGCCTTAGGCAACTGCAATTCAGAAGTGAATGCCATCAGTTTTACAGAGATTTGGTTGTAGGGCCTTTTATTTCCATCACTCTAAAAGTCGAGCACAAAGGTTTGTGCAAAAACAGATGGAAACCTGAAATTCATGAGATTTGCTTGATACAAAACATACAGCTGTAGGAAAGAGTCAACAAATAATGATTAAAAAAAGTGAAAGTTTATTCTGACACCAAGGAGTTTTTGCTCCACATCTGTAGCATCTTCTATAAAATGTTGCTCAACTGGAATTTGAAAGAGAGATGCTGATTTCAAACATTTAATTTGATCTAGGGTTTCCCAAATTCTGCAGCTTTTTCAGTTAACTCCATGACACATTAGTAAAACCCAGTATTTTTTGTGACTGTAGGAAACTGTTAGGATAGCCCAGAAGCTCTAAGCAGATTGTCACTAAATGAGACCCAGGGGCAGAACTCCTGGGGCACCAAAGAGGAGACTCCACCTTCTAACCCTCGGGTCCAGCTCCATCAATCATGAATGAAGACACAATCATTACACATGGCGGCCGGTGCAAAAGGCCGGGCTGATTCGATTACCATCGGTAACTAAGCCCAAAGCAGCCAGAACAGATCCATCACTGTGTACACAGCAGACGTACACATTGGCTGCTGCCAAGGTTCAACAAGAGGCTGGAGGCTGCAGCCACGTCAGTCAGGAAACGAGAGAGGGCTACTGATGCTATCCACAGCAGATTCAAGGCTTTGAAGCTTTCAAGATTTCAAATCAGCCTAATATCGTAGAAATCAAAGACATTCATCAAACATGGCGCGAGCAGTTGGAAGCCGTTTCCACCACATGATAAAGTCATTTAAAATGCTTCTTGAAGTTTCTCTAAGCCTCGTATCATAAAAGGAATAGTGCAGCATTCTGCTACAGGAACCATGAATTAGGCCTGTCGCGATAGTCAATAAATCAATTAATCGCACGATAACTTTTTTTGAGGTCGGTAAAAAAAAAGGGGCCGATAAGTTTCATTTTCCTGCTTGTTTGTTTACTTCGTGTCTCTCCCTCCGCTGCACAGGATGAGCTCCTGCAGCTGACCCCTCCCCTCCTGTTTTCTTAGTGTGGGAGGAGTCAACTCTCGCTTTAGCATGATAGCTCGTTGCTAAACGAAACGTTTCAAAGCAGAACGGGGCTGCTGAAGTGTCGGGGCATTAAAGCCTGGATTTCGCTGCGGAGGGAGGGAGGGAGAGAGAGAGGGAGAGAGAGGGAGAGAGAGAGAGAGAGAGAGAGAGAGAGAGAGAAGGGGTGGGGGCTGAAACTCCCCCAGACCCGCGACAAATTCGTCAAGACTTTACCTGTAGCTCCAAAAATAACAGGAAACTTAAACGCGAGATCTGTGTTTTAACTAAACACCCAAAAAAAGCCTGTAGCTGTCCCAGAAACTCATGAGGAAAACTCTGAACTGTCTGATTTCCTCCTGCAGCGCTCCGACTGTCCCCTCCTCACTGACTGTCCCCTCCTCACACACACACACAGACACGTTTGTTCTTCTATCCTCATGGGGACTTTGCATTGACTTTCATTCATTTACCAGTATTTTCTATTACCATTTGACCCTAAACCTAGCCTACACTTTACATGGGATGTGAACTGGGCTTATGTCCCCATAAGAAACAGTGGGTCCTCACCAGGCTGTGTAGTTTGTTTCATCTCTAAAGAGATGTTGCTCTTTAATATTGTTTATTTACTGTCTTAGTTGTGTGTGGTGTTTAATTTACATTTTGTTGTTCTTTGTTTTATTTTATTTTTATTCAAGTGCATTTTTTGTTAGAGACTGAGAGTCCACTTTGTTAAACATTCTTTTAAAAATTAAAGTTTATTGATTTATTACACTTACACATTATGCTTTTATAATTATTAGTTGTAAAACGGTCACCAGGCAATATTATCGTTTATCGCAATAAATTTTGAGACAATTAATCGCCCAGCAAAATTTGTTATCGTGACAGGCCTACCATGAATGGTTATTTATCTGCATTACTTCACATAAACAGTAAAGCAGCTGCTGTGACAGGGGCAGGTAACAGATGCTCATAAACTGGGGCCATAAATTGTGGACATATGATGACAATTTCTTACTTTAAATTTTTTAAAATGGCCAGGTTTTCACCACCATTTCAATATGCAAGAATTCAAATTTCCTTTGTTATTTTTAATAAAGCTCTGCTCTAAAACTGCTACAGAAAAAGGGTTTGTGAGAGTAGACGCAGGAAGCCGACGGCAAAAAGGGAAAAGCCAATCAGAAGAGGTTTGTTTTAGATGAGGGCAGACTGAGCTGCAGCCTTAAGAAGGCAGCTTTTATAACGTGATGCTTTCCTGCAGCTTTGCACTCCTAAGCCTTTTCTAACCCACTGAGCCCATCATATGTGACCACCCGGTACACACAACCTGCTGCCTCTCTAAACAAATAGGTCTAAACTAATAATGGTAAAGTTACAATAAAGTTGTGAGTTTGGTGTCCTTTGAAGACAGTCTTGCCTCACAAAATCAGTAGAACTTCAGTGTATAATAATCTATTTCTTTAAGATATGGAAGAAAATGTAAGTTTTAGGCAGTTAAGGAACTTATTTACTTGGTTAAATCTGTGTTTTTAATAAAAGCACTGGATAAATTTGTAAAAATATGGAATAAAATTTTTACTTGAAATGAGAAAAAACTAAATGCCAAAGCCTTTGTGCTTGTGCTTTGCAAAATGATTTTCAAGGTCTTTTAAACTCAAAACACTCCAACAAATAAGACTTAAAAGATTCTTTGGCAAGATAATCTAATTTATGATTTAATTAGCAAGATTCCATTCACACCGATTATATTCCCATTTTAGTTCTTTCTAGTTAAAAGAAAGATTCAGGTATTCAGGATGCCATTTATTTCATCTTCATATAAGTTTTTAGTCATTTTCCCCAGAACAAATCCTTATCCTGATTTATGTGAACTGGGCTTTGAGCTCCAAATGAACATTTTTCCCATTCAGAATAAATACAGCAGAAATCTGAAATGTAAGTTAACTCTTAAAAAGAGAAAATCACGTTTCAAATTATCTTCAACCTCTTAATTATAAAAGGAATTAGTTGAATTGGAATTTTCAAACTAAAAAAAGGTTTCAAAAGCAGTGGAAAACATCAATTCTTAGAATAAAGTCTAGCAAACATATTATTTACATATATCTACAAAGACATTTTATATATTATTACCAAAGAACATTATGAGATGCAAATCGAACAGAGAGAAAATAAAAATTATGAAGTGCACTGGAGATGCATGAAATCTGAGTTTCTTGTAGTAAGAATTTCATTTCCCAAAATTACCCTTCAAGCAGCATAAAATCAGATAAAACTATTCTACTCTACACTTCAGTATTAATCAGTTTTCATTCAAACAAAATTTAGAGAATTAAATGAACAAAAGGAGCTTGAATGCTGAGGCCAGTGACATAAGATGCTGTGGCACTAGATGTTCGTGTATCACATTAAAGCTATCTGACCCACTTTCTTCAGTGTTTCCACCACTTTGCTTTCGTCCTGTTGTATGTTGTTGGAATGGCTGTGACGATCATGTTTTATTGTGGCACCAAAATGAAAAACCTGGTGCACAAGCCCTGGTTTTTCATCTACTGAAGGTGTGGATGCTAATGCTTTGCATTCTCGTCTTTTCCGAGACAGGTGGAAACTTTCAAGTGGCTCATTTGGTGGTCCTATTGTTGGCAGCTACACTACAGCTAGTAGTAGCCAGTCTAATTTTCTCCTGAAACTTCATAGCAACCAAATTACTTTTAAAAACTGGCTTTCAACGAAGAAGGATTTGATTGTCTTCTGTCAGCCGTCTTAGTTTATGTCTCTGGTGTCTCTTATGTGCCCACCATAAACTGCTCATAAACTCCAGATTACTGCTTTTTGTGTTACTTAACAGTGTTATTACCAATAAATAACTGATTTTTAACATTTTTTTTAAAATTGGTTTGGCATCATTAAATGTCCGCATCACAATGCATTGAAAAACAGACCACACATCCCAACCATTTATTAGTTAGTCGCATTGTGCAGACGTTCCTGAAATCAAGAGTGCACCAGTTCAACTGGTCCCTCCCCCAGTTCTTTTAGATGTTTTTGTCTTTACACACTGTAGAAAGCACTGCAAGTAAA
The DNA here is from genome assembly GCF_001266775.1 of Austrofundulus limnaeus. Taxonomy (NCBI): domain Eukaryota; kingdom Metazoa; phylum Chordata; class Actinopteri; order Cyprinodontiformes; family Rivulidae; genus Austrofundulus; species Austrofundulus limnaeus. The sequence continues at coordinate 405,442 of NW_013952588.1, read as the reverse complement.
ACAACAATCTATCTGTATATGGCTTGCATGAGGTTTGCTGCAACACTAACAATGAAGAATACCACAAGACCACAGGGTGACTAATCTGTTAAATCATCTTAATACCTGTAAATAACTAGACGTATCTATTTTTTCCACTTGTTGGTTCTCTGACATAAACATGCAAACAACTTCCTGTCATACAAAATAAGACAAATTTCTAAAGTGGATGAAATGTAAATAATGGCGGAACAGAAAGAAGTTCACGTCAAAGGGAGGAAAAACAACACCTAAACTTATACCAAAATTCAACCAAAGAAAGTAACTAGGGGTGGGAATCTTTTACAATGTCACGATTTGATTATATATATATTATATACTGTATATATACAGTATATCGACTTTGGGACATTTTAAATCGAATCTGAATCTTTGTAAATGAGAATCAAGATTCCGGTTTAAAATTATTTTTTTGGTGCACCCCTAAAAGTAACATGCACTCAGTCATTCCATGTCAGGACATGGACATAAAAACATGACCACATCATAGGACGATAACACGCTGCAGCCGTCCTCTGCAGAAGTTTCAGAATGTTAGCTTGTTGGTCAGGTCGAAGCCTAATAGATCTTATGTTCAGTGACTGATCACTTTGTGCTGTAGCCAAACTGTCTATAAGTTTTGTCCATTTACAATCTGAAAAAAATGTTTGTTGGAAGCGGAGCTATGCTAACGTTGGCTAATTACCGGTAAGTGTTTCATATTAAATCACTGAATTATATAGATATTCTGTCCTGCCTTGTCTTCTCCAGTTTTTTTTTTTTTTTTTTTTTTTGAGGGCACTGAAGCCTTGTAACGTTTGGACTGCCACATTAGGGATGGGCGATACATTATCATGTGCAATATATCTACTATATTTCCTACTATGTGGGGACCATTTTTGCCATACACCCATACTTGTGGGGACAAACTTGTACTTATGTGGGGTGTGTGTGTGTGTTTGCGTTTTGGGCTATACTTACTTGCAATACTGCAAATAAAAACAAGGCATTTACTGAGTTATTGTAAATTATGCTATTATTCATACTCATACTACAGTGTCTCTCATTCCAGAAAAAACAGCAAACAATTATAAGCTTTATAAAAGACATCATAGACACTATGGCAAGCAGCTGTCTGAAAGTATCCTTAACATGATGGTCCCTGACACGAGGCCTCCGTCAGTGGTTGAAGATAAAGACTTCACTACAATAGTCAGCACTTTCATTCCAGGTTTCACTCTTTCCTCACGGACATATTATACAAAGCTTATAAAGAGAAATTATGAAGAAACTTTCAAGAATATAGCATACATTTGTATATATTTTTGTTTTACATTTATTTATTTACTGAAGCTATTCAACAAACATTAATTTATTTATGTATTACTATTTAATATTACAGTATCAGAATACTACTACTACTACTACTACTACTACTACAACATTTATAAAGCACTTAAAGATATGATAAAAAAAACTGGCCTTCACTACTGGTGCAACCTGGGAGTCTAATTTAAAATCACTGTCCATTTTAAAACCCAGGTTACAAACTATGTGCTTTACATGAAGTGCCAGAGGGCCCAGACCTACAGGGGAAGGCTCCATCACTTCTGTTTTCTTCTCATTAAAATTTAAAAAGTTTAAAGACATCCATGCTTTGATGTCTTCAAGATACAGCAAAAGTGGCTTAATTGAGAGGGCATCTTTCTTTCTCAGTGTATATCTGACTATCATCAGCATAACAATGAAAATTGATCCCATGCTTCCCAATAAAATTAAAGAGAAGAGCAGGGGACCCAAGATAGTATCCTGTGGAACCCCAAAAGACCAAGAAGCAGTGGAGGATTCAGAAACAGCTGTATTAACACATATGATCTTAATCAGTTTAGCACAGTACCACAGATACCTACTTGGTGCTCTAGATGTAAAATCAAAATGTTGTGGTCCACTGTATCAAAGGCAGAATACACAAGAATACTCAAACAGCAACCTGTTTTATTTTTTTTTTTTTTGTGCAATTTGTTATGTCAGACTAAATTTTCTATTTTGGAAGAGGTCGATTAAAAATGTTTATTTTATTTGAAATTCATCAAATAATCAAAAATAGAGCAATTAATAAATTATGAAATTAATTGTTAACTGCATCCCTAATAACATTGTAAAAGAAATTTGACAAGAACCCCACCACATGCCAGCTGTGTGCAGGTTTTCACCCAGAGAGAGTAGAATAAAAAGCAGCCTTTGGCAGCTGTAGTTTACTTTTCAGGGACAAGAGAGTATTGATCTAGTGATTTCAAAAAAGCAAATAAATAAATAACTCAGAAAAGGAGAAGTGAATTACAAAGGCCACTGCAACTTTTACTCCAAAGGATTTGCATTTGTGGTTGAAAACCAGGGCTTATGTGCTTTGTTTCACAATTTGGAAGCACAAATAGGATCATCTTATGGCATCCTACGGGACCAAAAAGTTAGAAGAACAAGGATCAGATAGCTCTAATATGTAATACACATCCACTGCCACAGTATTTTACTGTATGCTAATGCACTCAGATTTTGACTCCTTGTGTAAATCTTGTATGTTTTATGCTCCAGTGTAGACATAATTTGTTTTATTTAGGTCTTAAGAGATTCTTTGATGAGGATTTGTTTGAAGTGGGACTCTGGATGCACTTAGATGCATCAATATTTTCGTATAATCACATCATTGTACTTGAAACATTAAGTGTGTTTCACCCTATCATAAAACTGTCTGAAGTGACAACAATTTAAGTCAATATGTTAATCAACAATTTTTAAATACCTTATGACTTGCATTATCAATAAATGTTGTAGCAATAAATAGATGAGTTAGTAATATTTTATGAGAAATAAACTTCTGCATGTCGAATATTTGTGATGAGCAACGTTCCAACTTTTCATGCTTTGTTGAGGAACTACATGTATAAATTTATGTGCCGTTTCAAACAACTTAACAGTAAAAGCTTTGTCAAATGCATCATATAGTGATACAAGATATACATCAAGATTTTATAAACGTTGTAAGAGCTGTTTGTATGAGTTTTGATGAATGTTTTATTTTATTTTATTTTTTACGTGTTTTATTATTTTTTTAATGTTGTGGACATTTGTTTTGTCTGAGATAACAATAATAAAGTAACATTAGCAGATTTAATAATTTGACTTTTATATAAAACTTCCTTTTAAAATAAAATGTCAACTAATATTAATTATGTAGTTAAGAGCACAGTCATGTTAAAAAGAGTAAAATGTTATAACAAATCAGGCAAAGATGTAAGTGAGTGTCTGAATTAAAGTGCCACCGCTTTTAGTGGAAGAAATAGTCTGGAGCAGTTGTAATTTTTTGTTAATTAATTGATAATTTTTCTCCCCATAATATCAAAAATGGCATAAAATATCAAAAATATTGTCTTGGCGTTAGTATTGAGTTAAAGAGTAATCATAACAATGTTACAGCTTAACCATTAGCATGTTAAAGTTGTAGGGACTTAAATATAACTTCCCCAATTAGGTGTGTTATTTCAGACTAGAAAAAAATACATATAATTACAAAAGTTATTTAACATTGGAGGGTAGTTTGATTACATGTTACAACGGTCTGCCATAAGCCGCATTCACAACAACCTGACAAAGCACAACTTATCTTAAAAAGTCCTTTTTCAAAAAGAGGCTTAGGGTAAATACCAGGTAATTAACACACCTCCCGGTGCTGACAGAGTCTGCCAGAATAGTGCGACAAATATCTCCGTGTAATGTTTGTTTTAGCCCGACATGTTCGCGCCCAAAACCACAGTTTACTTCGACACAGGAGAGAAGAAGTCGTGTGTTTGGGTGAACCTGCGCCGCATCTGTCTCTTCACAGCGGGGTGTCAAACACCTGGTAGTCAGAGCAGCCGAGAAACGCCTAAAATCCGTTCTTATCTGCGGCTGCATTGACTACGTGTCTGATTGTTAAAGCTGGCGGCCTCTGTCCGCACAAAGAGCCGGGCTCAATACACAGCAGACCCGGAGGAAACGAGCTGTCAGCGGGGCTTGCTCATGTCTGACATCCAGCTGCTTTAGCTTTCTAGTTAGCCCGACACCCCCGTTACTTCCTGCACTCGCAGTGAAATTTACAGAAATAAATGTTGCGTACCTTTGACGGGCCGTTCTACGGTGGAGAGTTTGTTTTGGTCTTTGGCCGACATCCTCCCTCCCTGTGGGCTGCGGGCAGAGAAGGACCTGAATTCCGAACCAAACTCGACAAAAAAAAAAAAAAATCCTAACTAGCTAGCAGACTAGCTTGGGTGAGCTAGCCGCGCTAGCTAGCGGTGTGGCTTGGAGCAGAGCGGGCAGGGCAACTAGACTTGGCTTCCACCAGGCTGAGCTGGAGTGAACCCTGACACGGGAAGGGAGAAAGGGAGGGAGGGAGGAGGTGTCTGTATCCAGCAAATTCAAGCCTTTCCAGCGCACAGTGCTCTGCGGTGCAGCCCAGCCGCTGTCACCTTCTCTGTGTCGGATGAATAGATGGTCCAGGAAGCGGCCAGAGCAGCGCCAATCACCGGCTCCAGTAGTTCCGCGCCGCGCCTCAGATCATATCCTAACTTTATCCTTTTATTCACGGACGAGCTGCATCTGTTACAGGCCGCTGCGCTTTGGTTTTTCTATCGTGATCCTATGTGTCGACCAGACTCTGTCGGATTACAATAATCCGCCGCAAGCGGATTTCCTAACATGGCTCAAACGCGGGGTCTTGTGGGTAATGTAGTACTGACGTGAGTGGCTGCTCCGAGCAAAGTGCATTCATAAAAGCAGGCACACTAACGAAGCTTCTGCATCGTTTTTTCTAACGCTATTTTAGTTTAAATAAATAAATAAATAAATAAATAAATAAATAAATAAATAAATAAATAAATAAATAAATAAATAAATAAATAAATAAAAGTAAAAGGGTTTTTGGAAAATGAGTTTTCTGAATAAATGCAATTGTTAAAAAAACAAATCCTCAATAAACACACGAAAAATGAACAAAATAAATGGCAAATTAGTTCATGTTGAAAAAATTAAATGTCACATGAAATATAGTTTAAACTTTTAAGCTGTTTTTTAAAAAAACATATACTGTGACGCGCCTAACCCAGTCTCACCAAGGGCTGTTCTTCATGGCCTCTGGGCAAGAGGAGCAGGAGCATCTGGAGCAGAAAAGCCAGACTGCAGTAACCTCCAACCCCATCTAACAACACACACACACACACACTTCACTCTGGACTGTACCTAATCTATACTTTATAAATGTGCAATATTTCATGCATATGCAATGCTCAGGTGCAACAGCACAGACGGGTGTACAATTTTTTTGTACACCCATCTTTATATTACTCTGACAAGTTGTCCCTGAATGAAGGTGACACTTTAGCCCTGCAGCAAACATCTTTCACTCGATTTAAGAAAATCTTGTCTCACCTCCTGTCCTCCCTTCTATCCGGGTCATGCATCAGCCTATCAGTAAGGAACATGTTTTTCTCCTTCTGTCATTCTCCATCTAATCACTATGAAAAGGTTTGAGATTTGATTTGATTTATTGATTCAACAGGAAAAGATTACTAAAAATTAAGCCTGACTCAGCATAATTGCTGTTTTACAGCAGGTTCCTATTCTGCAGCACATAAAACACTCAGAATTACAGCATCACAATCACATCATTATACACCATAGACACAAAGACAAACAAGCATACCAAAGGTCAGGAAGGCAGCATTTGCAAAATAGSACGTCTAAATATGAGCACAACAAAAAGTGTCCAGCAGATGGCAGACAAGATTCTTCTTAAAGGGCTGTAGTTTTGAAATGGACTTTATGTTTTGAGGAATGTCATTCCATGCTTTAGTATAAACATAGAAGAAAGACCTCTGGCCGTAACAGTTTTTAAAAGTTGGTAATRTCAGTTGTCCTTTTGTAACAGCACCTGGTTTATGTGAAAACAAGTTTTAATTTAAACATCAGTGTAAATATTAGTTATTTTCATGACCAAAATAAAAAAAGGCATTCTCTATGCCCCACATTTTAATAATCCTTATAAGCATATCATTCAATTTTATGTGCAAGAAACTTTCGTACTTTCCTGGGGCTGCAAATCATAACACAAAGACAAATACTTTGCCTTCACTACTTCTCACTGCCAGATTTAAGTAATTGTTAACCACCAAGGAAAACAGTTCAGTATCTATAATGAGCAACATGTCAATAGAAACCTTTTAGATAATTTTAACCAAACATGTTTATTCAATCTGAAAATCTCTAAAGCCTGGAGCTCAGATTTTGTTTTTTTATGTCCATTTATATGACATAATCAAAAAATAGTGAACCCTGAGACTCAGTTGTCAGAGATTTTTAAATTTGTTATGCAATTTTTTCTTTATCTTGTGGCTGTGGATTTGAGCCCAGGTTGCATCAGGAAGGGCATCCTGTGTAAAACAACTATCAAACCTGCTGTGAGTTTGCTCGCTGTGGGAAAATAAAAAGCAACTGTACTAAATAATGACCTAAAATAACCAATCTGACATCTGGATGTGTCATAGTGAGTTTTGAAAGATGGCTTAAATTACAATTTCTGGTCAGTTTGTAGGCCGATTAAATATTGACAATGAGAAGGTGGGCCTATTCTATACTCATATACACAGGGTATGCTCTGAACAGGTCACCATCGGGGTATTTAAAGCAACAACTGAAGACAAGAAACATCTTTGAAATCATTTTACTGTAAAACACTGTTGTGATCCTGAAGTGCAAAATGTACAAAAAATAATCAAAAAGATAAACATTTGATAAAATGGTTTTCTTCTTTGCTGTTGGGGTCAGTCACTTTAGTTGAGTCTGCAGCTGATCAGATGTTGTTCTGTTCCTATAGTTGGATAAGAGCGCCCTCCTGTGGAATTTAATTACATTACAAAAACAAAACTCCTTTAGGAGGACTCCTGTTAATTTGGAGTGAATCAAATGATCCACATGGGCCTCGTGAACCACTGACTCATATTTCACAAAATGTCCCATTGACTGAGCACATCAGCACTCTTCAAGGCATTTTTACAAGAGGCCTTAAACCTTGGTTTGGGCCAGCTGACAGCTTGAGTTCTCTGAGTCAGTTTAGCATACAGAATTAATTTTACAGCTCTGTCACCATCGAATCTGCAAACATGGCCGAACCAGCACAGTCAGCTTCCATCAGTCTGTTCAACTGCTTCAACACATGCACAGATACTGGTACACAATGATCTGAAAAACTGTCAACACGCATACATAACTAAATTTAAAAAATGCAACTATCATGTTTACCATATCACATTTTATGTCATCTTAAGGCCCTGTTACACTATGTTTTAGACAATTTATGACATTATGTTTTAGACAATTTATGCTTACTTGTGAAAATCTTATAACTAATTTACCACTTTAGGTTATCTAATTACAGTATTACATCCTAAATTTATTTGATTCCATCTTCAGTGTTGGACAGAATTTTCACAATTTGTCATAAGTTGCCTGAAACATTTTAATGTGCAGGTCTTTAGATACAGTATGAGCTTTAATTAAACAGCACCTGGTGGAGGATTACTTGATGTGTTTTTGATAAATCTTTAAAATTAAATTTCTTTAAAAGCTTACATCTAACATTCTTTTCACCTTTGCTTGGGAGCTCAGAATATTGCTTGTTACTGACAGACTGTGGGAGAAAACACTAACATGATTTACTATGTATGAAGTATCCTGATGCATCTCAGTAATCCAGGTAAAAAATCAAAAATAAAAAAATTGTATAGGTCTTCTGGACGGGTTCTTCTCTAATGAAACGTTTCGTCTCTCCTCCAAGAGACTTCTTCAGTCTGAGAGTTTCAGGCAAAATTCGGAATAACAACAACAATAGACCCCAAACCCAGACCCAAACCAGTGGTTATTCCGTATGTTGCGGGTGTTTCGGAGAAACTGAGACGTTTATTT
>NW_013952588.1:394878-397422 GCF_001266775.1 Austrofundulus limnaeus | reverse complement strand
ATGTGTAAACATGTTTATAATGAGGTTATGGTTCTGTTACAACAGCAAAAGTGTAGAAAAAAAGGATATTTTGCTGAACTACATGCAGGAATGTCATATTTCTGTAACAATCTTTGTGTCTTCTGAAAATGACAACAATGTAAAAGTTTATGAAATAGCATTGACATGAACTGCTATGAAATTTGGCAAATTAAGTTTTAAGAGTCCACATTGGACTTAGTACAGCTTATTAGTCCTGGACTTAAGCTCCGTTTCGTCAAACTGAGAGAGTTCAAAACCTCCACCAGGTAATAATTGGTTGTAACCATACCACAGATCCTCACTACGTGGGAAATATCAAGAATGTTAGAAAAAAAATTGTAAGAAAATCCTCTATAGCAGGGGTCTGCAACCTGTGGCTCTGGGGCCACATGTGRCTCTTTGGTCCCTCTGTAGTGACTCTTTGACAATGTGACCGAACATAAAATAATATTTTTTTTACCCACAACAGGAACAATGTGTATGCAAATATGTAACAGATACTACTAATACAAAAAGTAAAACATGTTTAGCTCATGTTAGCCTGTGTTTTACTTAAATATTCCATTTTACTTCTATGATCTTTCTCTCAAATCCATCAGTTACCTTTAAATAATTTGAAGACTACATAAGAATAAGAATTGGGGAAAAATATGCCTGAATAATTCAGTTGTATTAGTTTTTATGAAATTAGGTATAAACTATATACAGTATTTTTCTTGTTTAAATGAATATGGTCTTTTTATTTGTCCTGATGTGTATAATAAATAATGATAACAATTTTTTTAGTTTTATTATGTCACCTCCACTGACCATAAAAGTTCCCGAAAAGACCTTGAAAAGGCCCATAGACCACCAGTTGATAATCACAGTTGTAGCTTGTTTTGCGGTTCTGAACACATTTTATTAGCGAGACAAGGAGCAGAAATGGCTCTTTTGATTGTAAAGGTTGCAGACCCCTGCTCTATAGTCTCTTCTTTCATTCAGAAGTCAATTATTCCATTTTTTGATCCAAAAGCACCATAGGAAGGATTTATACAGACTAATAATACAGTACATAAAATACATTTTAATATAAAAAAAAATGCTTTAGGTCATAAAAGTCCCATCCTGAGATTTGGATAAAAGAAATCCTGTTCAAGAAATCTAATACTGTCAATGTCTAACAAACAGTATAAAGTCTTCCATGACACGGTCCAGTGAGGAATGGAGAGGATCTGAATGGTCAGTGTCGGGGTCAGCGACAGGCCGCTGCATGGGTGTCCAAGAAGACAAAGAATGTCAGCGAGTACGCAGGAAGCTGCAGGTGCTCAGCCGGAGGGAGACGCACTCCGCTGAGGTCAGGAAGAGTTTTATCGTCCACCATCTTCAACACGGCTCCGTTGAGTTTCACACACCTTCAGGAGAAACAGGAAGAGTTCATTAAGAGAGCAGGTTAAACAAGCAGTGCAGCTCTACCAGTGCTCGTCCTCAGTACGCTCTGTCCTGTGTGTTTCAGATGTGTTCCTGGGTTCAACTGATATCTGCAGAACTCGAAAACATGCTGGGGAGGTAACTCAAGCACTAAAGCAAGAAAATATCTAGAGCAATGCAGGAGCCTGGAGAATCAGGACTGGGGGACTCTGAGGACATCAAAACCTTTCCTTTTTGGATTATTCTCCATTTTTACCTGATTCATAAAAATCTGACTGAATGATGACTTTTTTTCTATTCTACACCATTATTACAGAAACTCTTGCAGATTGAATCCAAACTTACATCATTACCATTAATTTTGATGATTTATGAAATGACAAAAGTTCATTTTTTTCTTACATTTAAGGTCATTTAGTGGCAGACGTTCAATTTGAAACTCATCGTCTCCCAAGAGCGTCCGTCTCTTCTGCACTCTTACAGTTTTTCTTGGCTGCTTTGGGGTCCGATCAGTTTTCATCATCCCTTTTTCAGCAGAGCAGAAGTCACCTGTTGTAAATGTGTTAACTACTTCTCATTGGACATTTTCTTCACTCTTTTGCAAAACAATGAACACTGTCCAAGCAGTCCAAACTTAGTTGTTTTAGTCTCGGTAACCAGAAACCACTTTCCCCTAACTATTAGAAACTACCAAGATCAATATGAAAAAACACTGAAGCACCTGTTTGACACTCCTTCCCACAAATCTTCATGCGGCAGTCAGTCTGCAGACCTGAGGAGGTGCAACGTCTGTGTTGTTCTTTACCAGGATGGAACCAGGAGGTCCAAGATGAATAGGACTGGGTATCAAAAGTGGGTATTTCTGATACATTTGAAGGAAATTTTGTGACTTAACTGAAATACAGTATATATCTTTTATATTGTGACCAGTTTTAGTTGTTTACTTTAACAGGTAAAGAATCAACAGTGWTTGTTTCTGAAACTCACTTCCTTGTGTTTGAGGTATGACATCAAACAGCGGGTAAAATAAGTATTGAACACGTCACCATTTTTCTCAGTAAATATATTACTAGAGGTGCTAATGACATGAAATTTTCACCAGATGTCGGTAAC
>NW_013952588.1:377149-394632 GCF_001266775.1 Austrofundulus limnaeus | reverse complement strand
ACATTATTACAAATAACTTCATTTCTGGACATTTATGGTTTGATTTCTTTGTATGTATGGATCACTTGGGTTGTTACTGACATCTGGTGAAAATTTCATGTTATTAGCACCTCTAGTAATATATTTACTGAGAAAAATGGTGACGTGTTGAATACTTATTTTACCCGCTGTTTCTGGGGTGGGACTGGGCTCGCGATGAAAGCTTTGCTGGAAGAAGGAAGCGTGGCCATTTTGTCTTGGGGCACAGCGCTGTGAGAAAACTTTATATGTGTCTAAATAAACATTCAAGACTAAGTACAATGTCCTGCATCTGATTCAAGTCCTTTGAACACGTTTCTTTCATTCTAACAGATTTTGTTTTTAGTTTCTTAATTTCCTATTATCTGATCCATTTTTACTTTGGTTTACATTTACAGTATTTTCTGTAGTATTTACAGTATTCCACTTTTCTGCCACTGTTTGAAAAAAAAAGTCTTGTAATTAATATTTGCATCAAAGTAATTCTGATGCTGGATCTAAATATTTGAAAGGAAAATTTGACCCAGCCTATGTAGAAAGATAACAAATGGCATGAAAGCGACGTAACAGACTACAAAGCAGTGGCGAATTTCTTTCAGCGGGGGCCATGGGGTGGGGGGAGGGGGTTCACTGAAAAACTAGGGGTGGCACACCAAAACTAACATCTATTACAGAGTTTTTATAATGTGTTTGTAAAAATGACAAACTGAAAACTACGGCAAAATTAAGCTATGGACTTGCCAATGGAAGTGCAATTTGTAATTTCACAGATAATATCACTGATTTAATGACATTCAATGACAAAAAAACAAGAGTAAGTATTGGTAATGTTGGGGGGATCCACTGGTGGGGGGTCTGGGGGTCCTCCTTCAGAAAAATTTTAAAGAAGTAAATGCCATTTCCTGCACTCTGGTGGATTTTAACAGGTTGTTAAACATAATTTTACCTACATAGGAAAACACTTAATGTGAGTATTCTATAGGTAAAATGAAATAAATTTATTTGTTAAGCAAGAGAAACACTGGATGAACTAATGTTTTATGGTAAATGTGGGGGTTTAAATGAATTAAATTTTAAATTTGATGGGGACAGTTTCCTTCAAAAAATGATTGTCATTTAATTTAAAAATGTCAAAATACATATTTTAAAGACATTTACAAGGAACAAGCTTTTTAAAACTTAAAGGCATCACCTCTTCTATAAATGTTACAATTTTTATTTGCTTGTTGATGTTTACTTTTGTGAAGAAAACCAGTGATTATTAAACCCTCAAAACTGGAAATAAAGACTAAAACAAGCACAATTACAAAACTACATCTACTATCCCAAACTACTAAGTTATTTGCTTTTTATGTCATATAATACATATGATTTTGGTCTGTGAGAGAAAACTGGAGTTCCTGGAGAACAGAAAGTTGATAGCAACCTTCTTCCTTAGAGGCAATATGTTGCTGTACCAACTGTGCCACTGTACTGCCTAATTTTATATTTATTATATAACTATTAAAATTATTTAATTAATATTTGATTAAAATATATCTATGAATATAACCTCATGAGAATCTCCATCTTTATTTGAGAACATTGGTTTTAGACTGGTTGTCCTTATTCAGAGGTGATACATTTTAATTTGATGTTTTATTTTAAATAAAATAATAATGTTTTTAACTCTTAATTGTTAAAAAAAATCTGCGTTTGTTCTTATATTTATGAGGTTCTATTCCTAAATAGGTAGGAGAACTGAAAAAGGAAAGACCTGGGTCCTCAAGAGGATAAAACTTGGGGGGGTGCTGCATGAAAACAAACGGGACTCAGTATGTTGCAGTCTGAAACTTTTCCACTAGATGTCACCACATGCGACCCACTGTTCGGTTCACCGAAGGTCCTGACCTGAATTTGCAGGATGTTGTGACTTACTGCTTCATGGTGCACTGGCCTGAATCAGCTCTGCAGACAACAAAAGCTTCTTTTCTTTTTTTTGACACTTGCTTAGAAGCAACACAACAGTGGAGCCCACAGAAGCTTTACACAACGTCAGCGTCGACCCTTTTGCTGCTGCTGAAAACCACACGTGTCAGTTGTCTTCCTGCTCTGTGCAGCCTGACACGCAGCCACATGTCAGTGCTGTCATAAATACCAGTCTTCATCAGGTGGGGACAACTGTAATGTGCCAACCCACCTGAAAAAAAAAATGCATATATAGACCCCACATTTGAGGGGATGGATTTAAACCATCACGTCCAGCCTGAGGACAAAACAACACTGACCTCAGCTCAATTTGAAATAATTACACCGTTAACACCTTATATGAAAACTGGATGCTAAACTTAGAGGATTACATGATCAGCCATCCGATCTTTTACCAAATATTTTACCTGACTGCTGCAGAAGGTGAAAGGGCAATAAGGCTTTTACTTGTGTCGTTTGTCTTTCTCTTAGCAAAGTATGGAACGAACCCATGGACGGATTTAAAAAAAACTCAGAAAGTAATCGGACGTACATGTAGACCTGGGCCCGTATTTATCAAACTTCTTGGAATTTCTCTTAAGAATGCTGCTAAGAGTGGACTTAAGTGTAAAAAAAACCTTAGTTAAAAGCTGAGAGTAAAAGTCAGTTATCAAGCGTCTCAGTCTTACTTTAAGTGAAGTGTAGGAGTAATTCTTAAGTGTCAGTCTTACTTTAAGTGAAGTGTGGGAGTAATTCTTAAGTGTCAGTCTTAGAGCTGATTTGCGACACCTGGCTGTGCCGCGAAGCTGATCCTGGATGACGTCGTTAGAAAAACCCAGGCATGGACCGATCACTGCCTCGGATTTCATGTTCAAGAATATTGTCGGAGAAATGTCAAGATAAAACTGTGAAAATCCTAAGATAAGTTCACTTTCAACACACTAATGTTGTCACCTTGTACTAATTGTGTGTAGCATTACATAAAATCTTCTCATTTGCATCATGAATACAGACGAAAAACTCAGATTTTTTTTTATCAAAAACTCAGCAGCTTTAAAGTTTTTTTTTGTGCCTCAGAGCCTGAGGTCATGTTGAGCTCGCACCCTTCTCCTCCTCCTCTCCCCCCCAGCTTCTCTCACACACACACACACACACACACACACACACACACACACACACGCTCTCCATCATTGGATTGCACGATTGTTAATATAATAAACAAAAAGTTTAATCCCACCGCAATTTTTTTCTTGTGTGTGTGTGTTTATTTAATATTTTCTCTAAAAGCCACATGCAAATATCCACCTTTTAGTCCAACATTATGCACAGTTTTTTTTTTTACCTTTGTTTCTTTTGTATATTTCTGATTAAACCTGTTTTCCACCTTATAAGTGAGAATAACACTCAGGTGGGGAGGAGGTCAGCTGTGATCTCTGTCTTCAGTCCATCTCACACCTCTAGTGGCAACTCTTAGCCACTTAAGAGTCCTCTGGAGCAGTCTTAACTTTTTGGGAGAGTAAGAGTGATTCTTAGACTTAAGAATTTTCATAAATGGCACTTATACTTAAGTCTGAGAGTAGGAGCAAATCTAAGAAATTTTCAGCACTAAAGTCTAAAAACCCACTCTAAGAAGTTCTATAAATACGAGCACTGATTTACTTTTGGAGTTACCTGCATTCAATGTGGTAAACAACCACAGAAAGCACAACATTTCACATCTGTGGCTTCACCAGCCTTAAAACCATTCAAAATGTTCATAAATCTGTACATTTTATGTTTTGTTATGGTTCTTTTTTATCTCTTTTGTGCTATAATTTCAGCTTCTTTTGGCTTCTATTGCGACTTTAGAATTTTTTTTGCATTTTCGGATATTCATCTGCTAATTTCAACTTCTTCTGTTACTTTAAACTTTTATTTTCTTCCTTTACATTTTCTTTCCACTATATCCTCCTTTTGAATTTTGCCTGCACATTTCTGCATTTGTCGGCTGTTCTCTGCCCCTTGAAGCTTTTGTTTTCACAATTTGGGCTCTTCAGCAAATTCTAGCAATCATTTAGCTAATTTTGGGTTCCAGCTCAACTGGTAAAGTTCAGCGAGCAAAATTAGACCAGCATTTACAAATATGTCAGCATTCATGCTGCATTTTTACAGGAAATGAAATTTCTCTAGTTTTACAGTTATTGAGCATACATTTGGCATGGTACTAAGCATCAGTCATAACTTATGCATGAATAAAGGTTAATAAATAGATAGATAAATAAATAAATAAATAAACAAAAATGCACCAAGCATTAAGTGATTTCACCATATCTGCTTTTAAAACTTTGCCACTAATTACTGGCTCTGTCTGTTAGCAAAATATTTCATGAACCACGTGATGGACTTTTATGAAACTTTCAGAAAAGAGTCAATGGATGGACATCTACAACCAGTTACCTTTTGGTGTCAAGCCAATTCAACATGGCCGCCACAACTAATCAAATTAAGCAAACACATAAATGGCTATAGCTCAGTCAATGTTACAGATTTAGAGCTAAAATTTGGTATAGTAGTAGCTGAGAGTCATCCCCAACACATATTCAGAGTAACTCTATCATGATGATACAACAGCATGTCAATTATAAGGATCAACTAAAAACTACTATAAAGCTTCTCATCATAATTCATGGCATGGCAGGGGTGATATAAGCAATAACGTTTAAATTTGTTTTATTTTTGATTTGAACAGTGTGCAGCCACACCAGTGTTGCTGCTGGTCCTGAAGACCTCTGCACAATAAAACCAATTGTAAAGTGGCCATTCTAGTGGTTAGCATGCACACCATGCAGTAGACGAGACAAACGTGATTCTTCCCGTGACTCTACGGCTCTATCCGAAATAAATGGCTGCATTGAGATGGCTAATGCACCTGGAGCGGAGTCCCTCCTCTCCTGGCTGGTCGGACTGAAGCACAAAAGCGTCCACTGTGCTGTTGGAGACGAGTTCAGGAACTGAGATGCTCACCGCCTTCTTACTCAGGTTCATCGATATCAACACGACAGATCTGCTTTTGTAGCTGTAAACACACAAACAACAGGAGGACAAGTCTCATCAAACTAAAAAAACAATACTCTGCTGTCAGATTTTTAGATTAGGTTGTTTTATTTAAACATTAAAGTTTTTTTAATGACGATAATACATTAAAAAGAATCAACTCATTTTATAGTTATTTTAGTTTGTGGAGTTTCCTAAAAATGGTCAAATAAGTCTAGATTTTAAGTTGCAGAGAAATAGGTCTAAAAATAGGTCTAGATTTTCTTCTTAAAACAAAACATAAGTGAGTTCAACTTATGTAAATAACTCTAATTTTCTGAGTTTGTTGCTTGTATTAATCTACAAGTTTAAAATTTTTTATTGTGTTCTGTGGAAAGGTTAGAAATAATTCATATCATACCTAACTAACAGCAAGGCCAAGACCAAAGTAGGTTTTTGTTGCCTTGAAACAACTCAATATTTCATTTCATAGTAGTTCATGTGAACACTGTCTCAAACACTTTCACATTTTCATGAACTTCACATTATATGATTATTCCAACAGAAATATTTTCAAATTACAACCAGAAGTAGCCACAAGGCTGCACAGGAAGTGCTAAAGCTAACATCTGCTGCCTCGATTTGCACTCACAGAATGAAAAACGTGAAAAACCACAAAATGAGGAACTGACAGCGGTGTAAAGGTTTATAAAATAGCTTTCGTATAATCTACTGTGAAACTTTTTTTTTCAAAAATGAAGTTATTTATTATCCTACCTAATTCTATCTGGTCAGAACTAAACTTCAAAAGGGCTGATTTATCAAAGGTTTGCGCCTGCAAAAAGACGCACAAACTTGATAGCTTGATTTATAAACCATGTACGCCAAGGTTTGCATCTGTCAGATAATAGCAGATTTAGTGTGTTTGCTTTCATTAATATACAGAATATATGACGATTATCAGAACGTTCAAAGATACTGGGAGTACGGGATGTAAATGTAAGCATTTAGCATTGCAGTAGATTTGTCAAACATGAAACTTATTGTGGTTGCTGTTTTTGCATCTTATATTTAGCACATTTAAGAGGCAGGTGCAAACTGGCTGTGGGCATCATTCCCCTCTTCAATTTTATCCACTTTGCAGCAATGAAAGTGGCACAATAAAAGCTAGTAAACTTAAATATGAACAAAACATATAATTGAAGTGTAGCAGCTTTAAAAACTTAAACATTAATCAGGAATGTTTGTGAAACAAGTCCGTCTCAGTTTGCTGTAAGCCACTTGTTTTAGGCCAGAATGAGTCATGTGAGTCTGCAGCCAGGAGTTGCTGACCTCTCTCCTATGGAAAAACACCTTGTAACAGGACTTTTTCTTGCATCTGGATCAGTTGCCTCCTTCTCCACAGCCTATCTTTTGCACATGTTCTTACAGCGGGTAAAATAAGTATTGAACACGTCAACATTTTTCTCAGTAAATATATTACTAGAGGTGCTAATGACATGAAATTTTCACCAGATACCCAAGTGATCCATATATACAAAGAAATCAAACCATAAATGTCCAGAAAAAAAGTTATTTGTAATAATGTGGAATGGCACAGGGAAAAGTATTGAACGCATGAAGAAAGGGAGGTGTAAAAAGGCATGGAAAGCCAAGACACCAGCTGAACTCTCTCAGTAATTAGAAAGCAAGCCTGCCCCTTGTCAGTGCAAGTTAATATCAGCTGGTTCAGTCCCAAATGATGGCCAGGTATCACACAAGAACCATCTGATGATGGGTAAAAGTAAAGAGCTCTCTCAAGACCTTCACAACCTTATTGTTGCAAAGCATAATGATGGCATCGGTTACAGAAGAATGTCTAAACTTCTGAAGGTTCCAGTGAGCACTGTTGGGGCCATAATTCAGAAGTGGAAAGAACATCATTTCACCATAAACCGACCACGACCAGGTGCTCCTCACAAGATTTCTGACAGAGGAGTGAAAAKAATTATCAGAAGAGTTGTCCAAGAGCCAAGGACCACTTGTGGAGAGCTTCAGAAAGACTTGGAATTAGCAGGTACGTTTGTTTCAAAGAAAACAATAAGTAATGCACTGAACCACCATGGCCTGTATGCACGCTCACCACGCAAGCCTCCACTGCTGTAGAAACAGCATGTTGAAGCTCCTTTAAAGTTTGCTGCACAACATTTAAACAAGCCTGTGAAATACTGGGAGAATATAGTCTGGTCAGATGAGACCAACATTGAACTGTTTGGATGCCAGAATACACATCATGTTTGGAGGTCAAATGGCACTGCACATCAGCCCAAAAACACCATACCAACAGTGAAGTTTGGAGGTGGGAACATCATGGTGTGGGGCTGTTTTTCAGCATATGGTGCTGGCAAACTTCAAATAATTGAAGGAAGGATGAGTGGAAAAATGTACAGAGACATTCTTGATAAAAATCTGCTTCCATCTACCAGGATGATGAAGATGAAACGTGGCTGGACATTTCAGCAAGACAATGACCCCAAACACAAAGCCAAAGAAACTCTCAGTTGGTTTCAGAGAAAGAAGCTAAAGCTGCTGGAATGGCCCAGCCAATCACCTGACCTGAATCCAACAGAAAATCTATGGAAAGAACTAAAGATCAGAGTTCATAGAAGAGGTCCACGAAACCTTCAAGATTTGAAGACTGTTTGTGTGGAAGAATGGGCCAAAATCACAYCTGAGCAATGCATGCCACTAGTTTCTCCATACAGGAGGCATCTTGAAGCTGTCATTGACAACAAAGGCTTTTGTACAAAGTATTAGATACATTTCAGTAAGTGTGTTCAATACTTTTTCCCTGTGCCATTCCACATTATTACAAATAACTTCATTTCTGGACATTTATGGTTTGATTTCTTTGTATGTATGGATCACTTGGGTTGTTACCAACATCTGGTGAAAATTTCATGTCATTAGCACCTCTAGTAATATATTTACTGAGAAAAATGGTGACGTGTTCAATACTTATTTTACCCACTGTATTTGCACAGGCAGTCAAAGTAGATCACCTGCAACGCGCCCACTAATGGCACCTTTTTAAAGTTTGCGCAGCAATTTAACACTCGTTATTTGGGATCTTGATAATTCAGTCACAAAATCTCTAAGCTGAAACTGTTCATGGCTTTCTGCAAAAGGTTAGAAAAAAACTGCAAACTTTCCACAGAAGCGAGCATTCACTCCAAGTTTAGTTTTCTGTTATGATTTATGAACGCTACAGTTTGTTTCGACTAATCACAGTCTGGTTTGAGCATATTTAGTCTTGCTTGTAGCTGCTGTGTTTCTATGCCTACCTCTTTTTGTTGGCGCAGTGCAGATACAACCTCACTCTTTTACTTTGACCAAAATCAGAAACTGCTTGTACTTGCAAAACTTCTGGTCCAACTAGTCTCTTGTAGAGAACGGACAGCCAGTAATCCTGAAAGGAGACGCACGACACAGTCAGAGCTTAGCTCAATTAATTATACATATCATGAAGAATAAAATCATTCTGTTTTTGGTTGAAAGGCTACTAGAGTCCAACCATAAACCGAAACAGATTCAGTTCACTTTGGAGGTCTTACAGGAAGAGGATCCAGATTATCGTCAATCATGTGGTAACTCCCAGATCCAACCAACACCTGCCTCATCACGATGTCCAGGCCCAGTCTGGCTCCTAGGCCTAATTTATCCAGCCACCTGCACAGATCCAAGTTCAGAGGTACAATCACATACCAGATCTTCATTTAGGAACATTAAAGCACAAAAAGATCTTCAACCTTTATTTCAATTTTCAGCAGAATACGGAGAGGGTGTGAGAGTATGTCATGAATAATAATTTGATATAGAAGGTGAGTCAAAAGTCACAGGACAAGATTTTATTGCAGAAAGAAAAGGCAAAAATTACATATCTGAAAACCCCTGCAGTAATGGAAAAGAAGTATATCTTTTTGTCATGATTTGTGTTTATTTTCCTTATTTTCTAGTGTTTCTGTGTTCCCCTGTGTATCTCTCCCCTGCTGTCATTCTTCTAGCCCGACCTATGCTCACCTGTTTCCTCTTGTGTCTCCTCCAGGTGTTCCTTGTTGTCCCTAATTAGTTTGCCTTTATATTCTGTGTCCTGTCTTCAGTGTTTGTCTGTTCATTGTGCTGGTTCCCCAGTCAGTTTGGTTGTCTCTTTGTTCTTCGTGTTTGCTCCCTGTGATCTTGTGAGTACTTTGAGCTGCCTCGTCAGCCTTTTTGTTTGTTTAATAAAGCCTTTTTTTTTACTTTTTGGATTTCTGCCTGGGCCCTTGGTCATTCTGCACACAACGTCACACTTTTAGGCTATGTCCAGAACTTGGCCGCCATCTTGAAAGGTGCCATTTTGGATCAAGGGCAAGTTTTTCCTAAGATAGGTCCCCTCACCCATTGCTTGCTGGGCCGTCCAGATATGTCATTTTCCCCTTTCTTTCTGAAATAAAAGGGTGTTCTGATATTTTTGACTCACCCTGCACTTTAAAGGGGAAATATCATGTAAAATCAACTTTTTTGAGTTTTATATCATGTTATAATGTTATACTCTCATAAAAAAAAAAACATGCCCAAAGCCTTGCTTTGACTCATTCATGCATGTTTGAGAAATCCTGCAGCGTTTTTAGGCAGCCATGCTGAGGAGCAAAATGACAGGTGGGGACTAGAAACGTCTTTGGGATGTGTCTCCAAGCCGAGCTTCCTCATCACAGAGCACACCTCCCCACCCCCGACCCCACACTTCCTGCCCATGACTCCTGCAGGCTCTCGGCAGTAACAGAGCAAACGAGTGAAAGTGAAACTTAAACTGTCTGCTGCTTTTAACACCACTTCTCACTCAGTGAAGCTCTTTTCAGATTCAAAATACCTTTGAGGAAATGTATTTTTAGATGCCAAGTAAACTGCATCATGGCGCACCTCCCCCCGCCGCACTGAAATGGACGGGACAGAGGTGGAAGGTGGTTCTTAAAGAGACAGAGGCCCATTTCAAGGCGTTTAGAAGAAGAAGCGATGAGAAGATAAGTATATTTTCTATTTAAACATAAAAAACAGCATTTTAATAACAACTAAAGGTGACATAGATACTTTATTATGGTATGGTATTTAAATGTATGCCTGAGAAACACATAATATTGGCCTTTTAAGTCTATTTTAAACAAAGTTTTTTATATATACTTTCTGACTGTTAATGGTTTCAACAACAATCTGATGAAATGTACCTCCAGGTATTTGTGTGTACGTATGCTGTCACATTATGTTGTTGTAATCCAACTGCTGTAGATTAATCTGGGACCGAGAATGAATTAGCACAAGCTGACATGCAGTGAATGCCGAATTCCAAAGCTCAAAAGTCTCAGTGGTTCACTTTATTCCCAACTCACATGAATCCTGCAGCAAAAGTGTCGGACAGTCCCGCCGCTCCCCCTCCAAAGGCTGAGCTTGTCTCCCCAAGCCACACAGACTTCCCTGGAGACACTCGCTTTACTGTCTGTAGCAGAGTTTAAAAAAGTACACACTGAAACATCACTTTCATTCAAAAACTAAGACAAACACCTTGTTGTTATTTTCCAGTCTACCTCCAGGACTTCATTGATCTTTATGGAGAGAGTGTCAAGAACTCCGGGATCCAGAAAATCCTTTAAAGATGTGTCTCTCCCGTTCACATAATAGCTAGAAGACAGAATAGAGCAATGAAGAAATAGTAATTCACTTTCTTTCAGCGATAAAGCATTAAAAACAAGCAGAAAAATGTGTTAATATATTGTTGCAAAGACAGTGAATAAGAGCCAGGTGATCTGTGTGACTCTTTAGGTCTATGTTTTGTTCTAATTCACTTAAAAATTGCTTGTTTGTTCAAACCAAACTAAATGCTGTTCTGAAAGTGTAGCTCAAGATGATATACTTAAAATCTTTGATAAATATTCAGTGCTTTCACCTGTGTATTATTACCCTGGCGGGCCGCCAGGCTTTACTTGAATGGAAACACTAAAAGCAGATCCATCTGCAGCTCTAAAGTTTCGAGTTAAAGTATTTATTTGGACAAATAGACATGTAATAATGCAAAGAAGTGTAGTCAGGGTGTGCTGAAGGTGAGCTTACTGGTGCCAGGTGCAGGCATCCACAGCCTGGGCTCCGCTCTGCAGGAAGCTGCAGTACAAAAACACACAGAGGATCAGTTACAAGAGAAAATACCTCAGTTTTCATGTGTCCCTGTTACTCAATGTTCAACTATTTGATTGTTCAGTGCAGCAGGTTTACTTTTAAGCTTTCATTAAAGCTGAGATAATGTACACGTGAAGACATACAGAGATACTCTCTATGCCTCTTCGCACACAAACACTAAAATATTTTCACAATTCAGGACAAAATAATCGAATTTTAGGCAAAGTCCAAACATTTGATACAAATAACAGGTTCAGCAAGATGTAGAAAAACAAAAACCTGTTAAAGAAAGTTGGGGTTTATTAAATAATTGGATCAGCTGGTGTAAAACAATCGCCAAATCTTTCATGGGAGTGCAAAGTTTATAATTTTCATGTACTGTATTGTGCGGCCCTCATTGAAACATGTTTGAATTTAATTTGTTTTTGAATGTAGAGCTGGGTGGTATACCGGTTTGTACCAACAAACTATTTTTTTTTTTGTTATGATATAAATTTTCCATTTACCAGCATACCACTTTAAATAGCCTAAACCAGTGGTCCCCAAACTTGACAAAAAAAATTAAAACAAAAATTAAAAATTAAAAAAAATGTAGCAGAGACCTGTGCCCGCAGCTATTGTAGGTTAATAAATCATTGGTGTCACTTTCCTTATTTCACCATAGCCCAGATATCCACCACTGCCCATCAGTAGAAATCCTGCCATCATTTCTGTTCAGCTTTAAAAGTTTAGCTGCAAATCAAGCAATGGTTTTCTTCAAACTCTATTAAGTTAAAGTTGTTGTTAATATCTGGATCTCACCTCTTCAGTAAGTCCACCCTGCGGCCCTTTGGCTGGCCCACATCCGGTCCGTACAGCCCAGCATTCCGGTAAAGTTTGGACTCCGACATCATCCATCTGAGACGAGCAAAATCTAGTCCGAGCTGATATCCATCCACCCGAATCCCGGCTTTCTTCTCAAAGCTGTTTGGCTCTAAAAACAGGCAGACAACTTCTGCTGACATTTTTCTGGGGCCGTGGTGACATCAGTTTCTGTGCACACCACAACAGGAAGTGAAACTCAATCCTCAGATAAGAAACCATACGGTTTCAATATTACTTTAACTTCACAGCAATAATCGACCAAAAGAGGAAAAAGAAAGGAGAAGTTTGTCTGGAGAAATTTTTGCTGTCAATCCATTTAGCAACTTAAAGGTTCAGCTTCCTCCACAGATTGTCTTTAGAACTGAGGTCTGAAAACTGACCTAGCTTTTATTTATTATTTTTTTTACTTTGTTGTTGCCTTTTTGGTTGTTTTGAGTCGTAGTCTGCTGGAAAATGTGTTTATGACCCATCTTTGGTTACTGGCTAAAAGAAGAAGGTTCTTTATGCAGATTTTACAACATATGTCCCCAGTCCATTGGCCCCTTATTGTGGTGAAGTTGTTTTTTACTCAGAATATAAACAACCACAAAGCATGTTTCCACCTCTGTGTTTTACTATTGAGGCATAGTTCTTTACTCAGCAATTATTTTCCTCCAAACATGGCAAATAAAGGATGCCAAATAGTTCAGTATTTGGTTCTGCTATCACCACAACACCTTCTTTGAAGCCTTCACTGAATCATATAGATGTTCACTGGAAAACCCTTCATAGGCCTCGTCAAGCAGGGGAACCTTCCTGGAACTACAATATTTCAACTGACTACAGCAGTGTGCATCAATGGCTACGTTCACACTGCAGGTCTTAATGCTCAGTTCCGATTTTTAGAAAAAATTCGATYTTTTTGTGTGAACGTTCACATTACATTTTAWATGTGACCTGCATCAGACCCCTGTGTGAACGCTACACAGCACTGATGTGACACGCATGCGCAGTGAAAGACGTGACGTCTCATCAGCCGGCTTGTTTGTTTACAGAGCTAGCATGGATGCTACATCGAATCGGAAGTTGTTGTTTAATCAGAGCCGATTAAATAATTATGACGTGCTTGTTTAGTTCAGTGTTTATATTTGAACCTGCCTCTGACCGGGATGCTCCAGTGAAGCTTTTTTTTTTAAACGAAACTACGAGCTGAAAAAAAGTATCGACCGAGAAGCCAACTTTAGGATCGATACGCTCCGTGACCCAGGCTGGACATCGTTATTTTCATACTATCTACGTGGAAAATGAAAAGTAAAAAGATGAAGCAATTGGACTTGTGTTTGGAGCTGTAAACACATGGAGCTACAGATTTAAACAGTGAGACTTGAGGTTAGTGTCTTATCGATCCTTCACCCCCTCCTCCTGATGAAAAAGTCAGATGAATGTGACATGAGCGTTCACACTGCAGTCACTTTGAAAACATCAGATATGTATCHGATYTAWAACCACATACTGAAACGGCCTGGGTCGGATTAGAAAAAAAAAATCGGATTTGTTGCATTCAGAATGTCATAAAAAATTGGATATATGGGTCAGATGGGGCAAAAAAAATCAGATTTGGGTCAGATTTGCCTGCAGTGTGAACATAGCCAATGTGTGTGACTGTAGTCCCAGCTGCCTTTTACAATCTCCTCCTGTGTAGTTGTGAGCTGGTCCCTCAACTTTCTCATTACCCTTCAAGAACTTGAGCTTCAGATCAAGAGGGTTAATGCCTAGTTTTTACGTCTTTCATTTCTAAACAATCACACTAACGGTTGTCACCTTTTAACCAAGCTTTTTGCTGATGGTCTTGTAGCCCATTTCAGCTTTGTGCAGATCACATATCTTGTCCCTGACACCCTTTGACAACCTCTTTGGTCTTGCCTATGGCGGTGAACTAGTTGGAATGGAACAAAGTGATTCTGAGGCCTGGTAGAAGGTGTTTGAGCTGTGATTTGGACAGCTGATACGTACCATTTCCTAGCTCCCACGACATGTTGTACTGTTTGGACTCGCAGTACTGCAGCAGGGAGCGGGCATTGCTGCTGTTCCAGTTGTTGTCGGCCGTCCTGAGCAGAGCGTTGAGGCCGAAAATCAGCTGCAAGCCGGAGCATCTGGTGAAGGAGAGCAGCATGTCCACCGTGAGCTCTAATACACAGGAAGACAATCAGAAGCTGAGTTTAGCCTCGGGGAGGACATGCTGCCAGAGTATCAGGACCCACCTGTGAAGTGGACTTTCCGGTACTTCCTCTGCTGCTCCTCTTTGAGGAGGATCAGCTGCTGCAGAGTCCAGTCCTCCTTCAGTCTGCTCTCTATCCACCAGGGCAGCTGCACATCACTGCAGGACTCCTCTGATGAAAGCAGAACATTCATCACCTCAAAGACTAACATGTCTTTAATGTCTGTCTCCACTCTTGTGTTTTTAACATTATCAACTTCAGAACTGCATCAATACCTGAGGTGAGACCAGCATCCAGCTGTCTGCTCCTCTGAGGGTTGAACACCATGAAGTCCTGACTCGTGCCCCCAAACCTTAAAAAGGCTGGGCTCAGAGCTTTGGCCAGAGTCCTGAGCTTCTGAGATCTGCAGCGAATAAGACAAACAAGTCCAAGTCATGAAAACGTGAATCATCAGTTTTAAGTTTTAAAATCTGAACTGTTGCATTTGCCCACATGTCTCGGTAAAAACACCTGCTTGACTACAAAATACAATTCTGATGATGTGTCTTTACAACATAAATCTCTATGGCAGTTATTTTCTGCTTTCAGGTTCTGAAAAATGAAAAACATGAATAGCTTTCAGAAAAGATTATCACAAAATATAATAAAAAACATGACAAAAAACATAGAACAAATTGTTTGGGTCACTTTGTACTCAGGTGTTTTGGGAACAAAAGAAGCCGCCTGTTGGTGTCTTTGTACCTGGCTTGACAGCTCATGAATGGTGTCCAAAGCGTGGCACACTGGCCATTTGTGGCCATCTGAGCTGTTTTAAATGACCCTCGACTGCCCTTTAACAGGTATAATTATGGCCTATGGGATTAAGAGATTTATGCCCATTGTCACCCATTGCAAAGTTTAAGTGTGAGGTTTGTGTGCAGGCAGAACGACCCAGGGCGCAGGCAGGCTCAAATAGGTAACAAAAAGCTTTAATTATAAACAAAAAGGCTGGCAAGGCAGCTAAAACTTACAAAGATCTTCTCAGAGGGAACAAGGAAACAGAACACACACTCTGGCTGAAGACAGCACAAAACAATGATCAGACGCAGACTGAACACAGAATATAAAGGCAAACTAATTAAGGACAACAAGAAACACCTGCAGGAGACACAAGAGGAAACAGGTGAGCATAGGCGGGACAGGAGCAAGGCAAAGATACAAAGGGGAACAGTGAAACACTAGAAAATGAAAGCAAAAACACAGATCATGACAGGACCCTCCCCTCAACGATGGCTCCCGACGTTGAAAAAGAGAGTGGGACGAGACTCGGGGAAACAAGGACACAACACAAGGGAGCACGAGGACAAAACACACAGTTCAGGGGGACGGCCCGAAAACCATCCAACACGAGGCAGGAGATCCGGAGGACGGCCAGGTGACCATCCACAGTGAAGCCCAACTGGAACAGACGTGGAGTCACCGGAGGAGGCGGGAGCAGAGGTGGAGCCAAGGGAGGAGGCGGGAGCAGASGTGGAGCCAAGGGAGGAGGCGGGAGSAGACGTGGAGCCAAGGGAGGAGGCGGGAGGAGACGTGGAGCCAAGGGAGGAGGCGGGAGGAGACGTGGAGCCAAGGGAGGAGGCGGGAGGAGATGTGGAGCCAAGGGAGGAGGCAGGAGCAGATGTGGAGCCAAGGGAGGATGCAGGAGCATATGTGGAGCCAAGGGAGGAGGCAGAAGCAGACGAGGAGCAAAGGGAGGAGGCGGGAGCAGACGAGGAGCAAAGGGAAGAGGCAGGAGCAGACTTTGATGGAGCCGGAGTGTCCACAATGGCAAACACAGATGACAGAGGTGAAGAGGGGGCAATGGGCAACGACCCAGGCGAAGAGGAGGCGACAGCAGCTGACCCAGATGTCGTGGAGACGCCGGCAGCCAATCCACGAACCTCAAGGACCGCCAACTCGGGACTCGCCAACTCAGGAGACACTGGAACCACCGGGACCACCGACTCTGGAACTGGGACCACCAATTTAGGAGGGACTGTAACCGCCAACTCGGGAACCTCAGGAACAGACTCAGGTGATTCAATAGACTCAGATGACCCGAATGACAGGGACGACTCAGAAGACTCGGGTGACTCAGGAGCAGGAACCACCGGTTCGGACACAGGAACCCCTGACAACAAAACGGGTGCGAGGGTGGGTTTCAGGATGCTCAGCCAGGATCCGCCAAGCGTAGTAGCTGACCCTCCAGTGGCCGGGCAGCAGCAGCAGATCGGGACGCCTCGCCATAACGTCCTCGATCTGCCGGCAGAGGAGATGTTTAGTCGCGGGGATGGAGGACCACCGGAGGATCATCAGCGATCTGCTGATTGGGGGTGGGGGTCGACCCTTCCTCCCATGGCGGCAAAGATGGGACCGGCTCCTTCAAGGGAGAGGGAAGAGAACCAGCCGAGGGGGACTCAGGTGACAGAGGAGATGATACAGAAGGTGGAAGACTGAACCGCCGAAGACCCCCAGCGTAAGGTGGAGGAGGGCTGGACCTCCTGGAAGCGGCGAGGTGTAGAAAAATAAACCTCCTCTGCCGGTGGAGCAGAAAAAAATTGCCTGCAGGCTGGGTTTGTTGGTCAGATCATTATGTGAGGTTTGTGTGTAGGCAGAACGACCCAGGGCGCAGGCAGGCTCAAAAAGGTAACAAAAAGCTTTAATTATAAACAAAAAGGCTAGCAAGGCAGCTCAAACTTACAAAGATCTTCTCAGAGGGAACATGGAAACAGAACACACACTCTGGCTGAAGACAGCACAAAACAATGATCAGATGCAGACTGAACACAGAATATAAAGGCAAACTAATTAAGTACAACAAGAAACACCTGCAGGAGACACAAGAGGAAAGAGAGGTAGGGAAAAGAATTTACAAGTACAAATAAGAGTCAAAGTAATAATCAATACAGACAAAGCATTTTGACCCACACCACAAGTTGTTTGCCAACCGCCAATAAAGAAGAAGAAGAAGAAGAAGAAGAAGAAGAAGAAGAAGAAGAAGAAGAAGAAGAAGAAGAAGAAGAAGAAGAAAAAACAGGTGAGCATGGGTGGGAGGTACACTTCGCTGCAGCATGCAGAACGGGGCGGTGACAGACCTTTCCGTCAGTCCCATAGTTTATATGGAAATGGGACTATTGCATTCCGGAAATGAAGGTTGCGCGGGATTAAGAGAGCAAAGGAAGAAGAAAGGAAGAAGTTAGTTTCTTCTACTCACGTTGAAGTACTCAGAGCATTATTTATTAA
>NW_013952588.1:374787-376209 GCF_001266775.1 Austrofundulus limnaeus | reverse complement strand
GCCTACTCTCGGATCCCACACCTGACCCTGGATGATCCAGATGTTTTGGCGCAGAGTTCCAGCTGATTTTACGCGCCTCTCACCTCAGCAGGAGCATGAACCTCTCATCTGAGGCCAGACTGGCGTCGATGGTGACGGACAGGAAGCGCTGATCCACCCGGCGAAGCACCGCCGACAGGTCCAGATCTAGAACCAGGTCCGAGTATCCCGGTCCTCCTCTGACTCGGGACCCGTCGGTCCCCATGGTTAGTAGTATGATCAGCAGGACGGACCTCATGGCTCCAACAGCAGCAGAGACATTTCCTGCCTCGGAGCCGGCTCTTCTCTGTGGCACCCCCCAGTGGGGGACTCAAACAGCAGTTTCTCGGACTGGGAGCAGGACTGGAACCTTCTGTTGAGTTTTATTGGCCAACACAGATTGACGTTGGGAAACGCTGCTGCTGACAAAGACCCGCCTCTGCTTTGTTGTTCCAAACACCTCAGGACAAAGGGTTGGAAATTCAGGAAGAGCGAGTCAAACCCTGTTTCTATTTATGGAAGAAGGAGACGAGATTGTAGACTTCAGCGCGGTCCGGAAGAACAGAACTAAATTTAACTTGAATAATTATTAACTTGAATAATTATTAACTTGAATAATTAAAGTGTAGATTTTTTGTTGTTGTTGAAGTTGGGTTCTAGGTGTAAAGTTATGAACAATCAATACCTTACCTGTTATAGATAGCTCTTTGAATGTGTCCAGTTTGCACATCAAAAAAAAAAAAAAAAACCTACAATCTCTAATATTTACCTATGGTTTGAACCCCATCAAACTTTCCATCACTCACCGTGGTTATTTACAAAGTGCATCTAGCAGTAGCAGCAAGCTGTAGCACCACTTGCAGCAGGAATGTTTCAATTTTTTATTGCAATTGTTCTTAGTTTTGGTGCACTTTTATTGTTCTTCATTTCAGATGCCATGTTTTAGTTCTGCTGTCGTTGAGATTTGTCTGCACTGTGACACTTCCTGTCTTATTGTAATGTGTTTGTATGTCTTGCAGTCACTGTACTTTGCCTAAGGAACTATAAAGTATCTTATCTTAACTTATCTTCTCTAAACTTTCAGCTGGAATAATCCTGTTGTGTGAAACTGATAACAGTAGTAATTTGGTTTATGTGTGCGACTTGAAGGTAGACCCCAAATATGCAGTCAAACAGATGATAACTTTCAAGGTTTTGAATAAATGAAATTCAAAAATAAAACAACACAGTACAGACAGAAACAACACCAGGACAAAATTTGGAGGAATAATCTGGCAATAGTTGAGAAACTTCTCTTCTTAGGTTTAATTATAAGTTTAATTATAAATGCATTTACTGCCACCTACTGGACACTCTCTCTCTCTCTCTCTCTCTCTCTCTCTCTCTCTCTCTCTCTCTCTCTCT
>NW_013952588.1:370871-374685 GCF_001266775.1 Austrofundulus limnaeus | reverse complement strand
CAGTGGCTCTAGTGATAAGTATATACACAGACACACACACACACACACACACACACCTGATTGGCAGCACCTGGGGTACTAAGAAAGTTCAATAGCAACAGCAAAATAAGCTGTCTCACAGAGTTTGGGATATGTGGCTTTCAGGTGAAACTTCAGGATGAACCTAAAATGGAGTATAAATTTTCCCATTGAGCTTACTGTGGTTTTTCTCTAAACTTTTGAATGCACACGTCCAGCTGGTTAATGTTTTAGTATATTTTTCACCACTTTCTGTTCTCTAACAAGGAGCTGAATGGTAAAGTTTAACAACAGGAGTTTGATGATCCATGGATCGACCAACAGTTCCTGACTCAATGAGATTTTTTAAACAGTCCTTCTCGTCATCCTATTCACATTTCAACATCATGAGACCAAGATGACACCCATCATCAGAACCTGGACAAATAGTCCTAACTTTTTGTGAGTGGTGTTACAATTGTTTTAGAATCAAACTAAATAAATGTTAAACATAAAATGTTAAAATAAAAATTGTCGCCACAATGTGTTGAGCATTTAACAATATTTACATGCAATAGCTGAACATGAGATTAGGGGTTAGGGGTAATTTTTAAAAAGATGATCAGGTTTTTTTGCATTTAATTTCTAATAAAACACACAAACCTGTTTTTTGAACAGTCACTGACGGAGGGAATCATGTTTTTGAACACAAAATAATAATTAGGTAAATAAAGAAAAGTAAATTAGAAAATGTAATAAATCTGTAATACTTTATTACCATGCCTGTAAACAAAATATTAAAAAATGTTTCTTCTTCCTGTTCACACCAGTGAAAACCGACAGTAAATGCCAAATTGGCTAAAATTTTTAAATTTGTTTGGGTCCATGGGGTCACAAGAGGTCACTCCCACTGAGAAGCTGCATCGTCACTGTTTTTACCTCACAGCTGAGCTGCAGCTCACTCTTCTGAATGGAAACTGGCATCTGTATGATGTTTCTATGAGACGTAAACAGCCAGTGGAGCAAAAGTCTAATTTTTTTATTATAATGAATAAACGACTTCCACTTGTGCCCAAGATGTAAGCATTCACCGTAACCATTTCCGTGGGTTTCAGGCCTCGGATGAGAGGAAAAACATTTACAAGAACCAAAGAAATTAAGGTTACAAGACCTGAAACTGTGAGAATTATCAACTGAAGCTGGTCAATGTAAACAATAATGAGTCTAAGCTTGTTTTTTGGACTTCTTTTCCTTCTCCTTTCAAAAGAATTATAAACAATCACACCCTTTTTGTTACCACACATGTCTCAAAGTTACACTAATGCACACAGTCCTTCTGCATGAAAATAGTCTAAAGTTGTCTCAAATTATCAATCCATGAGTTGAAAACATTTAGAAAAATGCATTATTATAATTTTTTTCTTTTGATTTCTTTCTCTGGTTGATGAGTGGAAGGTTGGAAGTCAGAGGGGAGGAACTTCAGAATGTGGCTCATCAGGTTGGAGTCGTCTAAACCAACTGGTTAGACACCTCCCAGTAAAAGCATAATTCGCTCAGAAAACATCACAATAAACCAGAGTCTGCCTTTCATCGAGCATTTATCTGTTTGGATTGTTGTCGTTTTGGCTCCTAAGCCTGTCAGATTCCTTGGAAGTCCGTGTGGATTGTGAATAAAGGAACCTGGAACTCGATGGCGGTCAACCTGAGCAAGAACGGTCGCGTGCTGTCCGACACATATAACGATGTGCTGAATGGCAAATCAGATACAAACTGGTGAGATTTGTTTTATGTTGGAGAGAAAAAAAAAGAATGATTTGAGCTTTTTTTCTGTTGATTGAAGGCAGTCATTGTTTACTTAATGTGGTTTCAGGGCTCTGTTCACCTATGAAGGCAACAGTAATGACATTCGACTGGCAGATAAAGGCGGTAAGACTTTTTAAGTAGCTAAAATTTAATCTGTTAATGTAGATTAGCTCAGATTTGACTACAAAGGTTTTGCTTGATACAATCTTCATTAACTAATCAAATAATTCCATGATGGCAAATCAGTCCACAGACAACTACCTGTAGCATTTACAGAGAATGGTCCAGAAAAATGTATCCTAAGAGCAGTGTTTGTGTGGGAGTTGTTGATGTCAGAGGAGAATGGGCAGACTGGTTGGAAATGATAAAAAGGCAACAGTGGCTGAAATATCCATGCATTAGTTACAACCAATGTTTGCAGAATATCATCTGAGTGATCAACACATCCTGCATGGAAGCAGATGGACTTATTAGTGCACCAAATAAAGTGGCCAATGAGTGTCCATAATTGGTTTAAAGGCAATAGATTTCAAATACTGAGGCTTGAATTTAACAAAAGATTGTGCATAATCTCTGGATCCAATCAGAATCAGAATAGTTTTTGCACATTCATTAAATCATTCTCTAATGAGAGAGATGAGGGTTTGATTCCACCACTATTCAGTGTGCGTGATGAAGTGTCCCTGGGCAAGACACTGAACCCTTCATTGCCTCTGATGTGTGCCTTATGAGTGTATGAATGTGAGCGAAAACACTGATTAGTCTGTAAGGTTTATTCAGATTAACCCTGCAGAGAGATAGAGTGCTGAAGAATGTGTGTGAGCAGGTAAATAAGAGCACAGATTGTGTTTTAAAACACTTTAAGTATCCTGCTTGAATAGAGAGGTGCTACATAAGTACATTGTATTTATTAGTTATCCAGGGGCATAATTGTACATGTATTTTCACTGAACAGATTCAGATGTCTGGTTCAGAGAACCGCAGAAGAACGTTTGTTCCAGATGATCCTTGCTCTTTTTATAAAGAGGACTCACATGCCTTAATTTTTTTTGCTTACTTCCATGAAGGAAAAAAAGAGCAGAGAAAGCGATTCTTATAATATAATTTAGGTGCAGTGGCCATTTTGCATTGGGCTGACTGAAAAGTAAGTCACTTGTAGATGTACATCCTATGTTTACATTTTTGAGTGGGAGTGGGTTGGGATAGTTTCATTAAAATCCATCCATTCATGAAATATTTTCTGGACAAACGAGAACACAACACAAAGACGAAGGCAGTATCGCCTGCCTTTTATCTTTTTGAAGAAGAAAACATGGCTAGTAAACTGATGTCTGGTTTTAAACGTGTCTTCTGACTGGAGTGTGTCACCTAACCTGCACTGCAGCAGGTTAGGTGACACACCTTACCACACAAAAGCCCTGCCTCCACAGTTGTTGTTTTGAAAAATGAAAGGATAAACTCAGTGCATGGGCTGTGGGAGACACCTCTTCTGCCTCTGTGAGATTTAAACTGTTCTGTTTAACTTAATAAAAAGAACAATGTTTATGAGAGACTTCTCTGTAGGAAGAAAAACTTAAAGAAAACGAAATATAAAAGGTTTTGCTGCAATTTCCTCATAATAAATGAGTTCATGAGTTGGGTGCAAAATGGATCTTACTTGTTACACTGGATCCAGTTTAGTTTTTTCCATTTTATTGAACGTTATGAAAGTTTGCACAGAATCACAGAACCTTTAAAGGAGGGGTTAATTAAGCAGATCACCTGAAGATGACTTAGAGTGATTTTACATAACAAGGCAGATGAGAGATTGTTGAACCACATGTAGATTGTTGGAAAAAACTAATGAAAACAATTGTTTATTTCACCAACTGAACTGAACACAAGTATCTAAAACAAAATTGAAAGGAGCAAAGATTGTGTGTTTGGAATATGTTACATTATGAATTTGTGTGTGTGTGTGTGTGTGTGTGTGTGTGTGTGTGTGTGTGTGTGTGTGTGTGTGTGTGTGTGTGTG
>NW_013952588.1:363683-370861 GCF_001266775.1 Austrofundulus limnaeus | reverse complement strand
ACACACACACACACACACACACACACACACACACACACACACACACACACACACACACACACACACACAATCTGGTGCAGCTATCTTTATCAGGCCATAGCATTGACTTCCATTATTTTCTACAGCCTAACCCTGACCACCAACCCAAACCCTACCTACCTGACCCTAAGACTAACCTAAACTCAATTCACACCTTAGTCCTAAACTTAACCCCCGACCCACCAACGGCATTTCCCCTCATGGGGATCAGGTCCCCACAAGTGTGTAGGCCAAAACGTAGGGAATACCATTGCACGCACGCACACACACACACACACACACACACACACACACACACACACACACACACAGGTTCGCCCAGATATACATTTGGGGACATTCCATTGACTTCCATTACATTTCTACAGCCTAACCCTGACCACAAACCCTAAGGCTAACCTCACAGGTACCTGCCTGACCCTAAAACTAACCTAAACTCAATTCACATCTTGGTCCTAAACCCAACCCTCAACCCACCAATGGCATTTACACCAAATGGGGACTCGACTTTTGTCCCCAAATGCACCAGTTGTCCCCAAATGTAGGATTTTTGTCTTAAAATTGCCCACAAATATCACCAAAGCCGAACCCCCCCCCCACACACACACACACTTGTATTTCTATCTTCATTAGGACTGTGTGTTGACTTTCAGTCTTTTCTAAAGCCTAACCCTAAACCTAACAACCCACCAGTACATAGCTAACCCTAACCCCCCACTGAACACTTGAGACTGGAACAATGGTTTACCTTTCAGCACAACAAGGAATCTAAGCATATTTAAGCTAGATGACTTGTGAGCAATATTTAGACTTAAACTCCTTCAAACAAATGTAAAGAGTCCAGAACAGGAAGGTTCAGAAGTTTACATCCTAAAGGACAGAGTCAAAGAATCCATTTATTTAATGTTATGGTTTCTGGTGAGGTAGGATCTAAATGCAGGCCCAAGAACAGAAACTGAGATTTAAGTACAGGAAGGCAATCAGAAACAGGTGTGAAAAGAGATCCCATTAGATTACTCAGACAGATAATTAAATTCTGATTCAAAAAAGAGGAGGGTGAAGAAAAGGTGACAGCTCTGGGTGCACTCATGGTTGTAAAAACAAGTACTTGTACCACACATTTTGCCTGCAATCTTTGAACACTAACATGGTTTTGGTGGTGAAAGTGTTAAAACATCTGGTTTCTTTCAGGGTCTTTTCATTTTAGAATCACGGAATGTGTTTTTACTTTTTTGTTCATTTAATAGGGGGCACAAAAAAGATAAAAACAAGTTATCTGAAGTGCTGTGCTAAATGGTGTCAGGTTTAAACATAGCTTGACCCAGGGCACAGGCAGAGTTCGGGTGAAGAAAAACCAAGTCTTTATTAAATCAAAAAAGCTGACGAGGCAACTGAGAAAACTCACTAGACGAGACGTGGCAAAAAACTTCAAGGACAAGAAAAACCAAACAAGCTGCACAGCACAATGATCTGACACAGTCTGAACACAGGACACAAAATATAAAGATAAACTAATGAGGACAAACAAGAAACACCTGGAGGAGACACAAGGGGAAACAGGTGAGCGGTGGGGCAGCAGAGCAGAGAACACCGGAACACTGAATCACTTGAAAAACCAAGGCATAAAAACACAGACCATGACAGTATCTCCCCCTTAACGACAGCTCCAGACGTCAACAAGGAGAGGCGCGGGACAAGGGGAGACACATGACAAAACAGACTTGAAGACAAAACACGAAAGTTTAGAGGGACGGCCAGGAAACCATCCAAAATGGGGCTGAGCAGGAACAGGGATGGAGCCACAGGAGGAGGCAGAAGTCAACGTGGAGCCAAGGGAGGAGGCGGGAGCAGACATGGAGCCAAGGGAGGAGGCGGGAGCAGACGTGGAGCCAAGGGAGGAGGCGGGAGCAGACATGGAGCCAAGGGAGGAGGCGGGAGCAGACGTGGAGCCAAGGGAGGAGGCGGGAGCAGACGTGGAACCAAGGGAGGAGTCGGGAGCAGACATGGAGCCAAGGGAGGAGGCGGGAGCAGACGTGGAGCCAAGGGAGGAGGCGGGAGCAGACGTGGAGCCAGGGGAGGAGGTGGGAGGTGATGAGGAGCCGGCGGAGGTTGAGGGAGCCAGAGATTCGATGACGGTAACCAAAGGTGACAGAGGAGATGAAGGGGTGATGGGCGACGACCCAGGCGACATGGAGGCGACGGCAGCCGACCCAGGAACCTCGAGGACCGCCGAACCAGGAATCGCCAACCCAAGAACCAGAACTGGAACCGCCAACTCAGGAACTGGGACTGGAACCGCCAACTCAGGAACTGGGACCAGAACTCCAATTCAGGAAGTGGGACCAGAACCGCCAACTCAGGAACTGGGACCGGAACCGCCAATTCAGGAACTGGGACCAGAACCACCAACTCAGGAACTCCAGATGAACCAGAAGACTCAGTAGACTCAGATGACTCAGATGACCCAGGTGACTCAGATGACCCAGGTGACTCGGATGACCGAGATGACTCAGAAGCAGGAACAGCCGGTTCGGGCAGCAAAATCTCAGGAACACTTAACAACCGGCACAGGACCAGAGAAGGGGTGGGAGGGTGGGTGCATGATGGCTCAGCCAGAACCCCCTGAGCAAACAGGAGGAGCCGCTGATGGCCTGGCAGAAGCAGCAGATCAGGGCGACCCACCAGAACGCGCTCGATCTGCCAGTAGAGTAGCTGTCTTATCAGTGAGCGTGGAGGTCCACCTGAGGATCTTCACTGATCCTCCGATGAGAGAGGATGTCACCTGTTCCTCCCAGGGTGGCAAAGACGGGACTGGCTCCTCAGGGGCAGAAAGAGGATGACCAGCTGCAGAGCGCTCAGGTGAAGCCGGTGGACTCCGGTGACGAGAGGTGAGAGACTGAAGCACCGAGGGGCGGCGAGACAAAATGTCCAACTCCTCTCTGGGAAAACCCGAAAATGAGGTGCCTGTGGGCAGGGTGCTTGGTCGGATTATTCTGTCAGGTTTAGACATGAATTGACCCAGGGCACAGGCAGAGTTGGGGTGCAGAAAAACAAAGTCTTTATTAAATCATAAAAGCCAATGAGGCAGCTGAGAAAACTCACTAGATGAGACGTGGCAAAAAACTTCAAGGACATGAAAAACCAAACAAGCTACACAGAACAATGATCTGACGCGGACTGAACACAGGACACAAACTATAAAGACAAACTAATGAGGACAAACAAGAAACACCTGGAGGAGACACAAGGGAAACAGGTGAGCGTGGGCGGGACAGCAGAGCAGAGAACACAGGGGAACACTGAAACACTAGAAAAACCAAGGCATAAAAACACAGATCATGACAAGTGGCAGCTTATGTAATGTAATTGTTCCCCACTCAGGGTGCCATCTCATTGGGGACATCCTGATTGTGTCATATGTGCATTGTCCTAAACTGGGGTGTGTACAGTAAGTGTGTGTGTGTCTGTGCTTCTAGACTGGTGAAGGTGTGAAGGACTCACGGAAAGGAATGTGTGCAAATCATTTGAGCTCCATAGCAGGTTTTCTCAAGGTGAGTCTGATCAAATGGTGAGAAAAAGCAAATGTTTGTCACAACTGAACCCTCACTCTCAAACTTTAAATAAGTCCCATTTTGTTCTCCCTCTTAAACCTTAATGTATTATGTTGACAGGGAGCCCATGTAACTATAAACGCTCGCTCGGAGGAAGACGTGGAGCCAGAAACCATCTTGGCAAAAGTGGCCAAAGCGTCTGGAGCCGACTTCAACTTTCACAAACAAACACCTTACATAGAGCCGCCCAAAGGACCTGTGGTGAGACGATCACTCTACATGAAATAATTTATAAAGGAGTACTACCAAATAGATAACTATGTATTACACTACCAAGCCAAAGTTTTCTTTAATATTTGTTTCTAGGTACAAGAATGACAAAAGCTTAAGAATGAAACTACGTTTGGATCTAAATTCACGTCTGTTAATGTGATGACAGTGATGAAAATAAATAATTTAAGTTTTAAGTGAACAAAAAGGATGTACAGTGATCTAATAATTGCATTGCTGTCACGACTTGGTGGTGAGGAGAACCCAAAATGCAGGCAGGCAGGCAGACCAAACTTAAAGTAATTAAAAAGACTTTAATAAACAAAAAAGGCCAACGTGGTGGCAAGCTAACAAAACAAAGAAACAAAACAAAACTTGGAGCATGAGCATGAGCATGGGTAAGTAAATGAACAGACGCTGAAGTGGTGAAGAGAAGATCCTTAAATACAAACAGGGCTGAGTGGAAGTTGGAAACAGCTGGGTGATTACAATTAAAGACAGATGAGTGTGGCAGGCTGGAAAAATACAAAGAAGCTGACTGAGGTAAACATGGCACAGGAAACTGAAAACAGGAAATGAGAAAATAAGACAATACCAAAACAATCTGAAAAATACTACCAGAAAATAACCAAAACACAAGAATCATAACATAACACACAAGAATCATGACAATTGCACAATCTTATACATATAATAAGTTTTTAAACAAAATTCACAGCTTTGCTTCTGTTCATCCAACAGGGCTCTGTGTATCAAAAGGTCAATGCAGTGAAGGAAATTCAACAAGTCAACAAGGACGACTTCTGGGTCCAGGCTCAGGTTTCTACTCACACAGAAGCTGCAATCCAAATCAAACCCACCCTCAAAAACCAAAATCTGTTTTGTGTGAGCCTGATCAATTTTTTCACTGCATTTGATTTTTTTTCCAGATTGCTGAAGAAGTGCGTCTGAAGGAGGAGAACAAGAGAGCAGAGCAGGAGAAAGAGAAACGGGAGAGGGAGAGGAGGGAGCTGGATGACAAACAGGCCAAGGAGAGGGAGAGGTTAGCAAAGGAGAGAGCTCAGCAGATCGAACAGGAGAAGTGAGTGAAACATACTGCAAGTACGGTAAACCCACGACAGGTGACAAAAACTGAGGCGTCGTGTTTGTGCTTGAATGACAGGGTGCTTCAGAAAAAGAGGGAGGAGGAGACAAGAGAAAGGGAGCAACGGCAACAGGTGAAGGAAGAAAAAAATGTCAGCACGTTTCCAGATTGTTTAAAGTGATGTATCAGACAAAGGTCTGACGCCCCACTGCAACTCAGAAACTGGTCTGACACTGATTAGTAAGTGATAAAAATAGGTTATATTAGGGTTTTTTTAGGTCAGAAATTGAAAAAGTGAACCGAACTTCACCTGGAGTTCCAGTGTCTACCAGTGTTATGAGAACATGTTAATCCATGCAAATATTGTGTCTTTTTATCTTACTTTTACCCAAGAAATACCCAAGAAAACACAAGTATTTTATTCGTGACAAACACGTAGAGAAATCCATATTGTAAGACTGGCCGAAGCAGATGAAACTTGAGTTATGGCTGTTCAAATAGATATCAGTCAGATATAATGTCAGTCTTTGAGGTATTTCTGTGAAGTCAATAACCTACAACAATGTCAAAACCAAAATGTCTTAAAAATTTGAATGAAGTCACTGAATCTGAAGAAAGATAAGAAAAAAAATGACACTAAAGACCCACAACAAACAGCTCCAACTACAGAGTCTTCCATTGATGTTTTTGGGTAAATATGACTTCCAGAAATGTGGATGCATATGTGGTCCATGTCAGTTCATTTACATAGCACCTTAAAAAGCAACAAAAGCTGACCAAAGAGCTTTATAGTTCAATCAAGGACGTCTGTCATTAAGAAAACAAAAGAGAAATACAGAAACACAATAAAACAAAACAACAAATAAAATAAAACAGCTCTAATTGAACTTCAAATCCTACCTCAGTCAAAAGCCAAAGAAACGAGATGGGTCCTGAGCAAAGATGTAAAAGCCTCAACATTCTCAGTGGACCGAATGTCAAGAGGTAAGATGCTCCACAGTTTTGGAGCAGCAATTATAAAAAAACGCAATCATCACTGGATTTCAATTTGGATCTCTGGACATCGAAGAGTAACTGGTTGGTGGAGTGTAGATGTTGCCAGACCATTAAAGACTTTAAAATCTTAAAATTAATTCGCAGGAGAACAGGAAGCCAACAAAGAGAAGCCAGGACCGAGGTTATGCATACATTATTATTATTATTATTATTATTTTTATTATTAATATTATCATTATTATTATTATTGTACCTGTTAAAAGACTAGCTGCTGCATTTTGGACAGCTTGTAAGCAATGCAGAGATCATTTATCCAAGCCAGCATACAAAATATTACAATAGTCTAAATGAGAGGTAATAAAATCATGAATCACTTTTTTCATGGCCTTTAGTGGGAAGATACCTCCTGGTACTTGCATGTGTTTGCCCTTTTGATGTTTGATTTTCTCAGTGATTTTGTTTTTAAAAAATGTATTATATCCATGTTTTAGATTTATATTTTAGTGAAAACAGTATATTTGAACGTTATGTGCCTGTTTTAGAACCAGCAGGACAACATGAGCAAGATATCAGGAATCAGCTCTGCTGCTTCTGTGCAAAAAGCTAATGTGAGTATGTTTGATTGACCAACATTTACATCTAAATCGGCCCCATTATTTTAATACTCTTACATTATCAGCATTTTTCTAGTGCTTAAATAGTAACAAATAGCAATAAATTCCTTTTACCTGGAATGTTAGGATATTTTGACCTCTGTTGCTTTGGTTTTAGTGTCTTCTCTTTATGGAATGTAATTTTAAATTTGCTGTAATATCCCTTTAAACACTTTATTTTTCATGTACAGGAAGCAAAGTCTCTGATTTCACAGAGATCATTCAATCCCAGAGATATATTTAAGCAGAGGGAGCAGAGCATGGAGAGCTCCAACAGCAGTTCCCCTACTGCATTCAGACCTGGTAAACAACACAACAAACAATAAACAACAAGTGATGGAAAGGATGGTTCATGCATTCATGTTTTCACCCTTAGGGAAGCTGCAGAGTTCGTTTCTGTCTCAGCAGTCATTTGAGAGAGAAATCCCGGTGAAACCTCAGAGTACGGCGTCATCTCCTGCTGCCAATCCATTCTTCACGAGACAGTCTACGGTCTTACCTGTCTCCCAGTCTCCGGTCTTACCTGTCTCCCAGTCTCCGGTCTTACCTGTCTCCCAGTCTCCGGTCTTACCTGTCTCCCAGTCT
>NW_013952588.1:353354-363458 GCF_001266775.1 Austrofundulus limnaeus | reverse complement strand
CCGAAAGGCACCACTAGGTTGCAAGAATGGTCACAATGAATTCTTCTGCCCCCCACCCAAAAAATAAAAAATAAAAATAAAAATAAAAAATCACACATAAATATGGTTTCAGGATATTTTAGTACTTTTATTCACCAGAGAGATGTAAAGAAGTTTCTCTAACTCATCAATCCAACCAAAAATGTCTGTTGCTCAATGAGGACTTGTCTCAAGTAGTTTTTGCTCTTAGTGCACATTCACATACACATTCAAGCAATTCTGAAACAGTTGTGCTGTGGTGATCTTTTACAATTTATTGCAGATTCAAGATGAGATTTGTTCAGGGTTTAATCAGGACTCTTTCTAAAAACATTTATGTTCTTTTAATTTGACTTGTTTTTAGCTTCTAAGCTGCTGATAAATCCAACAGCTGCATCTGCGTTAAACAAGATTATAACGTTTTACAAAGCAGCTTGATTTTCCCTCGTAAAGCTATTCACAGCACAAAGCTACACTCGCAGAAAGGCGCAGAAAATGAATAAATCTGTAACATAAAATGTATTTTCCTACGAAACTGAACAGCAGAGAACATAAAACACACAGAGCTGTCTTCAACACTCGTCTTTCTTTAGTTAGAAAAATCAAAAGTTGGGTCATTGTCAGCAGGTGTTTCTGTTATTATTATTGATTTTTGCTGTTTAAAGAAAATATAGAATAAGGATTTGGAAAAAAATAACTTTCAAACTCATGTTTTTATTATGTAGCCAAAGTCATATTTTTACATCACAATGCTCTTGTAATAAAAAAAACTAATGTCTCTTCTCTCATCCTTGAGCACAGGAGTTGAGGAAGAGGAGTGGTCAGATGAGTTTGAGAATGATGAAGACGTATCCACTCCAGGTATGATGCCGATCATATTGTTAAAGGTGTTGCTTTTCAAACATAAAAACAGATTCAAGTATTGAATTAATAATACCACGAAGTTTTGAACATTCCAAAAACAAAAAAGTCAGAGTCATGGGCATTTTGAACTAAAACTGTAATAATATGTAAATATCTACAACAGTGTGGGTCAGACAAGATTTTTTTTGTTTATTTTTTTTAAATTATGAAATTAAAGTCATAACATTATGAGAAAAAAAGTCATAATCTCACATGACAAATTCATTTTCTGTTTCTGGGTTGGCTCGCACCTGCTGTGGACAGCCTCCATTTTGTGTTTATGAAATAGTTTGTGATAACTTTTGCGTCACGTTTGTGTAACATGTTTTCATCCACATTGTGTGACGACTAATTTCATCAATGCAGCCAATAATTGCAATGTTGCTTCAGTTTATGTTAAGAATCCATGTATTTATTTGTACAATTGTTTCAAAGTCCTTCTACTGATAACAAATTGATTCTGGTGCGTTAAAAGTATTTTCTTATTTGTAAAACTGATATCCAAATATTTAACATTCCTCATTTTAACACAGAAGTAAGACTGATTTCTTAAGTCGGAGTACCCATAATATCATGACTTTATTTGTTTAATATCATGACTTTATTCTCATATTATTATGACTTTATTCATATAGAAATCTCATATTGTGGCCCTAATACTCCGTTGTAAATCTCAGACTATAACTCAGAAGTCAAATCCATAACAGGACCAGCTTCAATGTCAGCTGGTTCCAGTTTTAAATCCCAACTCTTTCATCAAAACACAGAACATTTCTTTTTAAAACACAAAAACACATGTTCGATATTTTTTTGGTGGTGTTCTTGACTTGCTGAAGTAGGTTCAAATATTCATGTTGTTTTCCATGTTTAGCTGTAAGGAGTTTTTCACTAAAAAAGAAACCCACCATAATTGTGTTTGTGGAAAGAGGCGTGACTTAAAGGGATCCCTGATTAGTTGTAACATTAGACTTTATATGATACACATATACTTTAACTGTAAAATAAAGACTGTAAAAATACTGTAGGATGTTCAATTTTTATAATTTTTAAACTAAAAGTTTAAAAATATATTACATGGACGGGGACATTTTATTTACATGCAAAGCATTCTGGGTAAATGATGACATCAACTAGGTCATCGGCACGAGGCTGCTAGCGAGCTCTTTTAAATGAAACCAGAGAGCATTGACAGAGAGGAGAAGGTAGAAATGACTCAGCCTGTAACTGAAAATATGGATGGAGGACAACAGAGCTGCTTCATGGAAGAAGAACCTCAGCTTAGCCCATTAGCCCCAATGCTATCACCATGCATATGCATTAGCTCAGCGCTACACATTCTCCTCTCATCACTGAGGTCCTCCATGCACATGGCAGAGAGGGGAACGCAAAAATGACTCAGGCTGTTTCTGAAAATATGGATGGAGGACCTCAGTTTAGCTTGTCTGTCGCGCTAGCGCCGAGCTAATACATATAAGGCAATATAGTGTGAGGGCTAGCGCGAAGGCTAACAGGCTAAGCTGAGGTTCTTCTTCCATGAAGCAGCTCTGTTGTCCTCCATCTATATTTTCAGTTACAGGCTGAGTCATTTCTACCTTCTCCTCTCTGTCAACGCTCTCTGGTTTCATTTAAAAGAGCCAATCGTCAGATATTGTCCAAGATTTATCTTCAGGGTGAATATAGCTCGCTAGCAGCCTCGCACCGATGACCTGTTGATGTCATCATATACCCAGAATGATTTGCATGTAAATAATATGGCTCCGTCCGTGTTAAAACATATTTTAAAAAAATTACAAAACTAAACAGCCTACAGTATTTTTACAGTCTATTTTACAGTTAAATTAAATTTTTATCAAATAAAGTTTAATGTTACAACTAATCGTGGATCCCTTTAAAAACTCACTGGTTCCAACAACACAAAATGTCAACTTCTGTGAAACAGAACCTGCTGACTTTAATTTACAACATGGAGAAAATGCGGGGAATGGAATGGTAAATGGCCTGAACCCCAAAGCGCTTACGTTCACCCATTCATTCACACACTGATGGTGGTAAGCTACATTGTAGCCACAGCTGCCCTGGGGGCACACTGAAAGAGGCGGGGCTGCCATGCACCACCGGTCCTTCTGACCACCATCAATAGGCAAGGTGTGTGAAGTGTCTTGCCCAAGGACACAACAACTGGAACGGCTAAATTCGGATAAACAACGGGAATAGGGGAACGAACCAGCAACCTTCCATTTACAGGACAAGTCATGACCACAGCCGCCTCATGGAGACGAAAAAGAGAGTAAATTGTAATGAAACTGAACTCATGTGTCATGTGATTGTTGCACTTCATTCTCCATCTAGTCGCTATTAGTTACAGTCCAGCATGCTTCGCAGTTTTTTATTATTTTTCTTCTTTAGTCATCTGAATGGATAGAACAAAAAAAGCTGATCAATTAACTCATGTATCTGTACAAATGTTCCCTGCCCAAATAACAATAGGCTCTATTAGTACTTTTAACATTTCAAACACAAAACCTTGTAAAATATGTAAGTTTGGTTTAATTACCATAAAACATAAATGCAAAAATGGTTACGGGGTGGAGAGTGACAGCACCTCCATGGGCTGAACAGTCATCAGCTCACAGTATTGTTTCTTCTTCTCTTCTTTTCAAATAGCAGGTGAGCATGGGAGGCTGCCGGCTGTTTTTCAGCTTAAAGTTCTCCATCAATTCATTTTTCTTACTATTGATATTTAAGTATATTTTTATTACTGAAGGACATCAGTAGAAACGACATGCAGTGGTTTTTAAGAGGAAGAGTTTTGGAGATTTTTTTTATTGTGTGTCACTACTTTTAGCCAACTTCTCCCCTAAAATACAAGGAACACAGAGTCATGTGGTGTTTTATTATTGTCACCCAACAGGATCGTCTCCAGTGCAGTACGATGTGTACAGGATGCACAATACACTTGAGAACAGAGACGAGCACCTTTATGAGGACACACACGAGGTAAGACTTTTTTTTTCCCTACTGTGGGAATAATACCACCCATTGGGACAGTGAACAGGAGACAAAAATGTTTTATCACATTTAGTTTCTTAGATTAAAAGGATGCTTTTAAAAGACAAATTTTACCTAATAAAAAGGTACATTGTACATGAAAGTGT
Source organism: Austrofundulus limnaeus (assembly GCF_001266775.1). Lineage (NCBI taxonomy): Eukaryota > Metazoa > Chordata > Actinopteri > Cyprinodontiformes > Rivulidae > Austrofundulus > Austrofundulus limnaeus. The sequence goes on along the minus strand of NW_013952588.1, from coordinate 359,382 downwards.
ACAATATACCATTGTGAAGCCAGAATAGAGTCTGACAAGTTTTAAAGGCACAGTGTGTAGGATTTGTTGTTTTCAGCGACATCTAGTGGTTGAGTGGTTGAATCATCCTCCCTGGTCCTCCCCCCACCCCCTTCCAAACGCAAAGGAGTTGCTATGGTGTCTCTCAGGTGTCAAAAACCTTTGATAATTCCAACCGCGATGTCTACCAGCAGCTTCAGGGCTAGTGATGTTTCAAGTGGTAAGATTATGAGCTTTAACAAGTAAAATTATCCCAGCTACAATGACAGACAACAAATATTACATTTATAGTATTACAACTAAAACCGTTTTTGACGCCGCCACCGCAGTTCTTCATGAGCCTTCGTAGACAAGATGGCGGTGCAAGATGGCGGCTGCCTGTACTGGCGACCCGTGACCACGGAGATATAAACAGCTTTTTATAAGGTAAAAATAATAAAACAAGGTCTTTGTCTGCAATGATTAGACATGTTTTTTATTATTGTCATTAGTGATTATCTCAATTTCAGCTAAAAGAATTGACAAAATCCCACACAGTGTGCCTTTAAGCCTCGCCCCTTCCTGTAAGTGAACAGGAATTAACTCATAAAAAAAAAAAACAAACATTAAAACCACACCTCAAATATATATATTTTTACTTTTTGTTGATTTACACAGTTTCTACTGTTGCCATGGTAAAATACACATTTTTCAAACATAATTACATGACCTTTTTTTTAAGTGTGAAAGAACCAATTACAGCAAACTAACACCATGATCGTGTGTGAGACAGTAGGAGGGACTTAAAGCATCACATCTCCAGTACTCTGGTAGACACTGGCTCCAAAAATACAACGTGACAGCTCCGATAAACCAGGTCCTGCTGACTTTATTTCTTAGTATTAAGAGAAAGTCCAGCCTCATTAATTCAATAACTTGGTAGTATTATTCATATAGAGTTAATGATGCAAATTTAAACACAATGTAATAAAACTCACTGTTGTTGCCAACTTTTATAAAACCTTTACAAAATGTTTGTTGTAAAACTTGTTTACCCGAATTTAGTGTCTTTCATGATATGTGTCGTCTCAGAGATTATTTCAGCTATTTTAGCAGAGCTTTGCTTCTTCTTTTTGCAATGATTTCATCATTTTGTATGTGCTTTTAGACATTGTTGGGTCTATTTTTTTTTCTTTCTTGGATGCCTTTTTTTATTTTTCTTAAATGTGGACGAATGGGAAAAAGCTTTAAATCAATATTAAAAAAAACTATGTTTTTGTAATGTCAGGTTAAAAGCAATGTGCGGGACAGTGGACAGGGGACGTGTGCCAAAGCCCTTTATGATTACCAGGCTGGTGCGTACACACACACACACACACACCAAAATGCTTTAAAAAGTTTTTAATTTGAACTAGTTTTAAAAAATTTCCCAACAATCTTGACATTCAGATGTAATATGTTAAGTTTTGAAAGAAGTTATTTAAAAAAAAAAAGAAAAGCACAATAGATTTAGATTTTCTATTTAAGCAAAGTTTCCATTTTAAACCTATACACTTCCTTTAAAAGTGCACCTTGCCTGCCTTTCACAGCGGATGATACGGAGATCACCTTTGACCCTGATGACATCATAACTCAGATAGAAATGCTCGATGAAGGCTGGTGGAGAGGGTATGGACCTGACGGACAGTATGGCTTGTTCCCTGCCAATTATGTGGAGCTCATCTAATGTTATCAGCTGTTTGCATGTAGAATGATTAAGATGGTGAAAATATACATTTACTGGTTTTTGTAGTTTGATTAAAATCACTTTGAACAATAAAACATTTAAAACTAATTCAAATCCTGTTCATGACATGACATTTGCAATGGACACAAAATAAATTGGTGGCCACCCTCATGAGTCCCAGGTGTTTGTGTGAATTTTTATTTCCTTCATGTTAAAAAAATTGAACCCAACACTGACTGGAAGTATACAAGTAAGCTAGTCTGATGAAAGACTAGTAAGTAGGCCTAAGTAAAATTTCATTTATAGAGCACTATTCAAACTTCACAAAGAGCTGTACAACAACACAAAATAATGCAATAAACATAGAGCCATCAAATATTTCCATCCCAATATGTACAGTGGTTTGCAAAAGTATTCATACCCCTTGAACTTTTCCATATTTTGTCACATTACAACCACAAACATAAATATATTTCACTGGAATTTAATGTGAAAGACCAACACAAAGTGGTATACAATTGTGAAGTGGAAGCAAAATTTTACATGAATCAAAACATTTTTTACAAATAAAAAACTGAAAAGTGCGATGTGCAAAATTATTCAGCCCCCCTGAGTCAATACTTTGTGGAGCCACCTTTTGCTGCAATTACAGCTGCAAGTCTTTTAGGGTATGTCTCCACCAGCTTTGCACATCTAGTGACTGCAATTCTTGCCCATTCCTCCTTGCAAAACAGCTCAAGCTCAGTCAGATTGGATGGAGAGCGTTTGTGAACAGCAGTTTTGAGATCTTGCCACAAATTCTCAATTGGGTTTAGGTCTGGACTTTGACTGGGCCATTCTAACACATGAATATTCTTTTTTTTAAACCACTCCATTGTAGCTTTGGCTTTATGTTTAGGGTCGTTGTCCTGCTGGAAGGTGAACCTCCGCCCCAGTCTCAAATCTTTTGCTGACTCCAACAGGTTTTCTTCCAAGATTGCCCTGTATTTGGCTCCATCCATCTTCCCATCAACTTTGACCAACTTCCCGGTCCCTGCTGAAGAGAAGCACCCCCAGAGCATGATGCTGCCACCACCATATTTGACAGTGGGGATGGTGTTTTCAGAGTGATGTGCAGTGTTCTTTCTCCGCCACACATAGCGTTTTGCAATGTGGCCAAAAAGTTCAATTTTGGTCTCGTCTGACCAAAGCACCTTCTTCCACATGTTTGCTGTGTCCTCATCATGGCTTCTGGCAAACTGCAAACGGGACTTCTTATGGTTTTCTTTTAACAATGGCTTTCTCCTTGCCACTCTTCCATAAAGACCACATTTGTGTAGTGCACGACCAATTGTTGTCCTGTGGACAGTTTCCCCCACCTGAGCTGTGGCTCTCTGCATTTCATCCAGAGTCACCATGGGCCTCTTGGCTGCCTCTCTGATCAGTGATCTCCTTGTTCGGCCTGTAAGTTTAGGTGGACGGCCTTGTCTTGGCAGGTTTACTGTGGTGCCATACTCTTTCCATTTCCGGATGATGGATTGAACAGTGCTCCGTGAGATGTTCAAAGCTTGGGAAATCTTTTTATAACCTAAGCCTGCTTTAAACTTCTCCAAAACCATATTCCTAACCTGTCTGGTGTGTTCTTTGGACTTCATGATGCTGTTTGCTCCCCAATATTCTCTTAACCAACATCTGAGGCCGTCACGGAGCAGCTGTATTTGTACTGAGATTAGATTACACACAGGTGGACCCTTTTGAGTCATTAGCAGTCATCAGGCAACTTCTGAATGCAATTGGTTGCACTCAGGGAAAAGGGGGCTGAATACTTTTGCACGTCGCACTTTTCAGTTTTTTATTTGTAAAAAATGTTTTGATTCATGTAAAATTTTGCTTCCACTTCACAATTGTATACCACTTTGTGTTGGTCTTTCACATTAAATTCCAGTGAAATATATTTATGTTTGTGGTTGTAATGCGACAAAATATGGAAAAGTTCAAGGGGTATGAATACTTTTGCAAACCACTGTATCAGCAACAACATTGAGCCAAGCAAGAAGAAAATATAAAATGCCAACCCAAAAACAAACATTTACAGAAAAAATGTAGATAGTACTTAGGGCTCGACACACGGGCAGCGACAAACTACAGCGATTAACGGCTGTCATCGCAGCCACGGTGAAACCCGACAGCGATCGCAGCATTGCGAATTGCGCTCTCAGGTCGCTTGTCTTCACAAAATTTGATTGGTTCTTGACTCTGAAGTGGGTTGTGCATTACGTGTAAACTAAATCTTGCGAGGCAAATGATAGAAAAACAAATGCACATCAAGATATTTTTTGAGGAAAAAACTTACCATAAACTTCACCCTGGTGCCAACAAAATCCCACAAAGCTTTTTAGTAATTACGTGGTGAAAGTGTTAGCTAACGGCAGTGTGTAGCAGACTCCTCTCTTTGGTCAATGAAACCTCTGGTTGTATGCCAAGCGACAAAAGAACATTTTTTCAACTTTCATATGTCGCATCGCAAGCTAGCGTGTGCACGTATACGAGTGCGAAATTTCACATGCACTATTTTCGCCCGTTGCTGTGGCCATCGTCGCCGGCAGTCGTCCCGTTGCTGTGGCCATCGTCGCCGGCAGTCGTCCCGTTGCWGWGGCCATCGTCGCCGGCAGTCGTCCCGTTGCTGTGGCCATCGAGTGTTCTTGCAAATTCCACTTCACTGGTTTCCAGGTGCACTTAGAACAGAATTGTATTAAGGTCATTTAACATTGCAAGAGTCTGTCAGGGCTTTATTTCTAAAATCTTACCTTTTACATCTCTTTTCATCCTGGTAGCCACGGACTGGATAAGGTCACCATTTTTTTGGTTACCAATCAGCAAGAGATCTGCATGGATTATATAGTAACAGCCTCCTTTCATTTGTTAATTTGGCAGCATTTATCAGCCAACTATCACCCTTATACAATCTAGAGCTTTTTTTTTTCTAAAAAAAAACTTCCATGTAGTATCGAATGGTAAGAGGATTTTAGACATTAACCAGCTCTTCTGAATTAGAGAAAAACATTGAACTTTACTTGAAGTTCTTAGAATTATCATGACATAAATTTCATAAAAGGAGCATTTTTTGGCCATCACATTCATTTTTAACTCCTCCACTAGCTCATTTAAACACATTTACTACAACTTAAACAACAGAACACTTCACAAACCTTTGCCAAGCCACACAGCCACTGCACAAAAACTCAGAATCCAAATCCCAACAGCCTTCATGGTTCCTGACTCTGAGAGGAGATGTGTGCAAGACCTGATGCCTTAAAACCACTCTCTGGAGGCGTCTCAGCTGTAGTTCATCTGCTCTAATTGTTTCGGTCTTCAGAAAAGTCAATCGGTAAAAGTGAGTGCACATGTGCAAAATCTAAAGAACACAGAATAAGGAGGGAAAAAAATCTAACTGACAATTAAGTTTGGATTCATCACACTTAAAGTGTGATTCAGAGAAGATAAATATTTTAGATCAAAACTATATAATAGGAATGTCTTTGTATTTGAATGGAGGCTAGGAACATGTTGATATTTCAACCCCCCACCCCCCACCAAAAAAAAAACCCTAAAAAAAAAAAAACAGGAAAAGGGTTTGTTTCCTTTTAACTGTCTTCTGATATTAGTTTTGTAACAAGATCAAAGGTCCTTTTTTATAGTTAACTGGTCTAATGATGATGGCTGTTATAGCAGCAAGGCCGGGAAAAGATGACAACATCCTGTTTTGAAAATCTTGTAAAAGGCAAAGACATGAAGCGGTTGTTAAAAATGGTGTGGAAAAGAAGAGTTCTATGAGCAGTCAGTAACAGTAGGAGTCAATTAGAACAATCAAGGGAGTCAAAAAACTAACATCTACTACCTCCAGCAAATCTCAATTAAAAAAAATCATTTTAGAACAACTTAAAACAAGTATTTGCCCACATATTTTACACATCATTAGTTTGGGTAAAGTTTCTTAACTGCAAACATAGTTGCTGGTTGGATAATTCTGATTCAGATCAAGTATGTGCACCTTTCTGAACTTCAGAAGAGACTTTTGAGGCAGAATAATGATTAAAAATCATGATGTTTTTCTCTGTTTTCTCTGAAAGTGTTCCCATTGATCACAAGCAAGTCTCAGTGGTCCCAGGTCCAGGCTGTTGCTGATCAATGGGACACCTTTCAAATAATTCAGTGTAATTAGCTTCTTTTTTTTGTAATGACAAGCTTTTTGCAATACTTTTGTAATTCAAGTAATCAGTGTTTTAATTACCTACACACACACACACACACACCAAAATGCTTTAA
>NW_013952588.1:350538-353131 GCF_001266775.1 Austrofundulus limnaeus | reverse complement strand
ACACACACACACACACACACACACACACACACACACACACACACATATATAAACTACTTTCTCACCCACCCCCCTTGGTGGGTGGTAAATGTAAAAAAAAAATACTGAATAAGATGTTTAGTTGGATATGAATGGGGTGCAGATACACAAGCATTAAAATTAATTTATACAAGTCTTATAAGATCAACTATAGATCATGGTTGTTTATTATATGGATCAGCTTCTTGAGATGGGAGAAATGCCACTAACTTTACGAAGGGGTCAGTTGTCATTAAATTATTGGGCTAATCTAAAGGGATGCAGCAAAAAACATCCTGCACAGCTAGCTTTACAGCCATGTTGGGAGATGGACAGAGCAGTCAATACATTTTTTGGTTTGACAATAATACAGTAAACAAATGAATTAGAAATAAGTAATTTAAATATCAGTCCAACTGTGCCATTGTCAATAATTCCACCGTGGATTACACCAGAAGCAAACGTAGATTTAACTTTGTTACACAGAAGGCAAGCAGATAAAACATTCATTTGTAACTCAACAATAGTACGAGTACATAGATAAATTTTATGATTATGTAAAAGTTCAATACAGATGCATCCCAGAATGAATCAGGTGATACAGAGGTAGCAGTCATAGTTCCAGAATTTAAAATTCAAATAGGGAAGAAGCTAAATGAAGGGTTATCTGTTTACACAGCAGAAATGGATGCAATAATGTTGGCAATAGAATGGATTGAAGAAGTAAGACCTTTAAGAGCTGTCATATGCTCTGATTCAAGCTCATCTTTAATAAGTATACAAAGAAATCACTCAGAAGGTCATCCAGACATTTTAATAGACATACAGCAAATACTATATCGGATACAGATGATGGGGTTGTGTTTTTATGGGTACCTGCACATATAGAGGTGAAAGGAAATGAAATGGCAGACAAGAAGGCCAAAGATTCTGCAAGGAAGAATTAAGTTAAAATAAGAGTTTCCTTTAGTAAGTCAGAGACTAAAAGCATTATTAAAAAAAAATTAGAGAAAATGGCAGAAGAAGTGGGAAGAGGATGTAAAAGGAAGATGGCTCTATAGAATTCAAAGAATGGTTGGAGAAAGTAGAAGAGGTGTTGGAAGAAATAGATTACAGGAAAGAATAATAACAAGGTTATGGTTGGGTCATACGGGACTTAATGCAACGTTACATATAATGGGGAAACATGATACAGGCAGATGTGAGTTTTGTGGGGAAATTGAAACTATAGAGCATGTTATGTCAACCTGTAGGAAGTACCAGAAAGAAAAAACTGAAATGATAAGAAGTCTTGAACGAGAAAAATAGCAATAAAATATATTAAAGTTATTAGTAAAAAGATATTTCGATGCAAGTTATAAAATTATGTTTCATTATCTAACGGGGTTAATTAAAAGAATCTAGGTTTTTAATTTTTTTATTTTTTTATGTTTTTGCTTGCTAGTCCTGGTTCACACTTTTTGTGATGATACTGAAACAACAGAACATTTATTCCTTCAATGCATGTATGTTGAAACATTATGGTCTGATATGTTTGACTGGTTATTTCCCAAAGTTCCCAGTCTCCAAATGTTCTCTGAAAACAATATAATTTATGGACTTATTATGGACAGTAACAACAGTGACTTTCTCATCAACACTATTATCATTCTGGGGAAATTTTTCATCCATAAAGCTAAATATCTTAAGGTTAAACCAAATTTCTATCATTTTCACACTGACTTTATTTTGTACTGTAATTCTCTTAAAGTGATGCAAACTAAACATGCCCACACTCTGTGCTCTTTAATTGAAGAGTATGATTTAACATCTAAACCTTAGCCTTTTTTTTGTTTTGTTCCTTCTTATTTTTAAACTTCTTATCTTTACTTGCACCCATCATTTTCTCTTATATGCAAGTTTGTTTGTTTGTTTGAAATACGCCTTATTGTTTGTACATTGTATTATTTTGTGTGTTCTTTGTTGTTTAATAAAAAAAAAAGTCCTGGTTCACACTCCTTACCGGTGGTGGCGGTAATGCACCGTTTGCCAACCGCCATAAAAATTAAAAAAAAAAAAAACCAAGAAGAAGAAAAAGAAAACATTCATCTGGATACCAGCACACATTGGAATAAAAGGAAATGAAATGGCAGATAAAGAAGCAAAAAAGGCTTCCAAAAATAAAATAGTTGATATTGAAATAAAATTCAGTAAAACAGAAATAAAAAGCATTATAAAGATGAAAATGAGACAGAAATGRCAAAAACAATGGGAGGAAGAAAGAAAAGGTCGATGGTTTTATAAAATTCAACGGAAAGTGGGAGAACTGAGGAGTGCTGGAGGAAACAGAAGGGAGGAAACAGTCATATCAAGACTCAGATTAGGACACACAGGGTTAAATAAATCATTATTTACAATTGGAAAACATAATACTGGAAAATGTGATTACTGTGGAGAAGATGAGGATATAGAACAGAGGAGCCCAAAGTGGGGCCCGTGGGCCAAATTTGGCCCGCCAAGCCATTTGATTTGGCCCACCAACAACTGCCAAAGTTACAAGGTTGTAAGCTGTTATCCTATAGGTAGAAACACAGTG
>NW_013952588.1:348722-350493 GCF_001266775.1 Austrofundulus limnaeus | reverse complement strand
AAATAATATAGTTTTTTTTGAGAGCTGTTCTAGTCCACACTCCACACCAGTAGGTGGCGGTAATGCACCTTAACGTTGTTTGCCAACTGCCAAAAAATAACTGAGAAGAAGAAGAAAAGAAGAAGAAGAAGGCGAAGAAGAAGAACTGCGACCTGGCTGTCAACAGTCAGTGAAGGAAAAATGGCTGCAAGGTTATTGCTTCGTTCTGGTTTTAGAGCCGCGGTGAGCTGCCGGGCTGCCCGGGTTCCTGCTCTGAGCCGCGGTATGGCGGCTGGAGGTGAGGATCAAACCACCATAAACACGACAATAACTAAACAAAGCTGAAGTTTCTACTAAAAACAGGGTAATCTACGGCTCGGTTAAGTCATGCTTCCGTCTCGTTCGTCACCAGCCTAGGCCCAACTTGATAAGAAACGTACGATTTTTAGATAAAGTTTGATGTATTTATGTTGCAGCTCTTAGAAAACAAATATATATTTTCCCAAAGAAAAAGCTTAAGTCTTTCGGCCTGTCGGTGTGCTGCAGTTCTTTACGGCTGGAGGTGAGGAAATAGAAATGTGCTAATGGCTAAAACAACATAAGCTAACCAGAAGTTCATCCTTCAGACCGCTGAACACTTCTGTATCCGAGTCTCACAAAATAAAATAAAATAAAGTTTTTGACCATGCAGAAATTAGTGTTTCAGTAAAGGTATTTAACTTGTAAGGATGCAACGCGGTGTTAGAGAATCACTAAACTGTTTGATATAAACAAGTTCAGAGTTGGGTCTCTGTCTGGCTGTTAGCATTAGCCTAGCAGCAGCGTCGTAAGGTCAAACGCCGGTTTTATTAAATATTTTATCAAGGTGAAGAATATACTTTAAACATATTCACATACATGTATTTTTTTTATCATAGCGCTATAGTTGTCATTGCAGAAAACTAGAAAGTTTGTGCTACGTTTAGGCTCAGACAACCTTCATGACACAAATCAAGCGTCAAAAAGCTGTTTTGTTCATGAGTTTAATGATGCTTTAAGCTTCTCTTGACCAGAGACTGTTGTTTTAATTAAAGAGGCCAGGCTTTTTTTTAAATATAATAGTTGCATATGTTGATTGGATTGTGCCACTGTAATGCCAGTTCACATTCTTTTGTGCAGTAAGTGACAGCTCTGTGCTCAGACTGGTTTTGGTGGGTGTTTACAGGGATTCCCACTGATGAGGAGCAGGCCACAGGACTGGAGAAGATCACCATGGAGGCCCTGAAGGAGGGAAAGGTAATGTTACTCTGCCATCAATCTTCCTCAGTTCTCCACTTTCTCAACACGATGGCTCAGTCACTGAAATAAATAAATAAATAAATTAGCTGATGCATATTATAGATTGACAGCAAAGCAGTCTAAAATACTATCATCAGTTTACTTTTATTTTTACTTTAAGCTTAAAACTTTCAATTCAAATAAGAAGAAATAAAATATTTAGTACACGTAGATATAGGGCTGCAACGATTAATCGGTTAATCGACGACTAATCGATTATTAAATAGGGCTGTGTATTGGCAAGAATTTGGCGATATGATACATATAACAGAGGGGTCACGATACGATATATCCCGATATATTGCAATATATTGCGATTTTTTTGTCCAAAAATTCTATTAAATAAAAACCTCTTACTGAAAAAAAAAGAAAAGCTAATGTTTCCTTCAATGCTAATGCTACCCTTACTCTCTGGCGCTCAAGAGGTAGAGGAGCCAAATGGCTGGCTCACTGTTGCCAACTAGTGGTCAGAGGC
>NW_013952588.1:345861-347432 GCF_001266775.1 Austrofundulus limnaeus | reverse complement strand
AGATAAATCAACTTCAGATTAATTCATTATCGATAACTTGCATCCTTAAGGAGTTAACTTAAATTATATCTACTCATATTCATGTAATTAAGTGTTTTAATGATTTGGCCGATAAATCGATTAATCGAAAAAATAATCAACAGATTAATCGATTATTAAAATAATCGTTAGTTGCAGCTCTACGTAGATACAATTATGACATTATTTATTTTACTGGCTAATGAAAAGGGTAATCATTTCAATCAGAGACAGACAGGGCTGACTTAGTTTATTGATAATCTGCTTTGTAGTATCGATACATGAGATTCCCTTTGTGTGTGGCTACACATCGTGTCCCCATCACACCAAAGCAAACATTTAAGAGAAGAGAAACGCTGGTTAAAAATGTCTGCTCGTTTCATTTCTGTGCAATGTGAGATTCTGTGAAAAATATTTGAAATTAACCTTTCACACTTCTCCCACCACTCTTCCTCTGCAGCTCTGCAAAGTTTCAGTTGGAGCCGCAGAGATGAATTTTCCATGATTGATTAGTTACCACAAACTGGCCTGAATCTCTTACACGAAGTTAAACTGAATAAGATTTGATGTTGGGTTAAAATTCTGCAAAAAATGATTTCAAACCCTCATTCCAGTGATGACTTTGTCCCGTTTAAGATCAGTAGACCTACATTTATCCTCCTCCTCCTCTCGCTTGCAGGATCCATACAACATGATGAAACCGAAGAGCTACGCTGGCACTAAAACCGACCCCCACCTGGTTCCCTCCGTCACAAACAAGAGGCTGGTGGGATGTGTTTGTAAGTTCCTCCTCTTCCTCCAGTTTTTCTTTTTCCATTTTGTTCAAACACACTCATGTCTGGAACAACAATCTGCAGCCAGTCCAGCAATGAGGACAAACGTAAACAGTGAACTTGGCATTTAAAGTGTATCTTACCCCCCCCCCCGTGAAAAGATAACTCCGCCCCAAGGCGAAATTTGAAAAATGCATCAAAGTGGGTAGGAGGGGGGGTGGGGTTAGAGAGCGGAGGTGTGACCAGGACGAGAGAACGTGACAGCCTCGGCTGAGCTGTCCGCCTCACACCACAGCAGCCTCCGACAGAGGAGGTGGAGAGCTCCGCGACAGCCTGACATGAAAAAATAAAAGCATACAGCTGCAGCTGCTCACAAGATCACTAGTTTAAATCAGGAATAAAAGTGTTGGGTCTTGTTTGACTGAAGTTCGGTCCGTTAGGGCTGCAGCTGCCCCGCTGTCTTTCTGCCTTTTTTTCCCTCCTCCCCTCCCGCTGTGTAGGAAGTGCTGGTGTGTGTGTTTGTGTGTGTGTGTGTGTGGAGAGAGGGAGACAGAGAGCAGTGCAGCAGTCAGCTCTCCCCACCCGAGGCTGAAGGTCAACAGACGATCATGCTAAGCTTGCTAACTGTTCCACCCTCTGACTGCTGCAGGGGCGTGTCTTAGGCTACGTTCACACTGCAGGCAAATCCGACTCATATCCAATTTTTTTATGACAGTCTGAACGAGACAAATCCTATATTTTCAAATCCGACCCAGGCTGTTTCAGTATGCGGTTTTAAAT
>NW_013952588.1:343465-345015 GCF_001266775.1 Austrofundulus limnaeus | reverse complement strand
AGATGGGTCAAAAAAATCGGATTTGGGTCGGATTTGCCTGCAGTGTGAATGTAGCCTTAGAGAGAGGCTTTTATACCAGAACACAGCTGCTGTGATGAAACCGTGGAGAAGACACGTCACAGCGGAGAGCCGTTAACCAATATGCAAATTAGCCTGCAGTACCACTGCTCTACCCATATGAGCAGCAAAAAGACGTTTTTAGACCAAATATTACAGATTTGAACAAATACGCACAAAAACATCAAAATTAGCACAGAAACAGTACTATATAACATTTTAGACACATTCTAGACAGTTTATCAGCTAAAACGTTAATTTGGGGGTAAGTTACTCTTTAAGTCTCAGACCTGAAGATATTTCTGCTTCCAGCTCTCAGCCACTTTTGTTTCCTCTGTGCAGGTGAGGAAGACAGCACTTGCGTGGTTTGGTTCTGGCTTCACGAAGGAAACGCCCAGCGCTGTCCATCATGTGGTGCCCACTACAAGCTGGTGCCCCACGAGCTCTCCCATTAAATTCTAGATTTACACAGTACAATTTCTGGACCTTTTTTTTTTTTTTTAACTCTTCATTCCACCAAGAAGAGTCAGACTATTTTTACTTTTCAGCTTACAATAAGATGCTGTGGGGGGCTCTGTGTATTTACTGGTCTGATGCTGTTTATCTTGTTTTACCTCAGCCAAGTTATATTTCCAAATCCACTGGTTTGGGGAACTTCAGATTCAGTTTACGCTGACACGTGTACTGTTTCATGTTATACTCTGACCACTTAACTGCTTTTTATTAAGCAAATAAAGTGCTGAACTCTGTGTGTTTCAATCTGTTTAAGACTGAATCCAGCTCAGATAAAATGTTTATTCCTTTCTGTTATTCCTTTACTCCAGCTGCCTGAACACAATGAAGGCACCACGTCAAGAAGTGCATGTAGTTCTGATGAAAACTTACTACTTAAACCAGTTTCCTTATATTGCTAATCAGTTATACATGCCCCCCTTTTTTAACTTTATTTTATATATTCAAGAGTCAGCACCTGTGCAAACATGATAAATGATCTGGTTCTTGAAGAATACAAGGGCACAGCTGCGCTTTGATGTTTATTTTATTATGTTCATTTTTTGATTGAGCAACAGCAGATTGAAAACTTTTTAAATGAACAAAAATATTAGAAACCAACAAATTATCAAAAAGATTCAAAATCACAGGGGTTCTAAATAAATCACAATTACTACACAAATAAGGCTCTGCTGGTAGGATGCAATACTTTATTATTTAAACTCAAATTATTTATTCCCAAACTAAATCAGTCAGGTTGTCTTCCAATCCAACTTCTGTTAAGAGCTTCACACAGAGTCAACACAACATGGCTCACAAAAGTGACAGGGTAATAAAACAGTAAAATGTCTGAAATCTGATCAATTAAAATTCAATATCTACAAAATGTAATCAGAGGTGTCAAGTAACTAAGTACAAATATCCTGATGCATCTCAGTAATCCAGGTAAAAAAATCAAAAAGAAAAAAATTGTATAGGTCCTCTGGACGGGTTCTTCTTTA
>NW_013952588.1:336222-342170 GCF_001266775.1 Austrofundulus limnaeus | reverse complement strand
CTTTTATCCTTACTGGCATTTTTTAAGTGTTCATTACTTTTATGTTTTAAGTAGTTTTAAAACCAGTACTTTAATACTTTTACATGAGTGAAAAGCTTGAGTTGACACTTCTACTTCCAAAAAAGTTTTTGAAACCCTAGTATCTATACTTCTACTTAAGTAATGAATGTGAATACTTTTTGACACCTCTGGATTTAATAATATAATTTAACAATAACATCTTAATATAATTAACAATATCTACAAAATTTTAAAACAACCCCTTACACCTGCTGCTTATTTGTATTTTTGTTGACACCTCTGGGCCACCGTAGATGCTGCTACACCTGAAAGTCCCTGTGTGGGACAAGAAAGTCTGTTTCTATTCTATTCTATTTCAAAGTGTTTAATAAAACAAGTGGGGTTCAAGAAGAGTTTTAAAAACATGTTGAAGAAGCAAGTCTGATTTAGATTTAGGCTTTAGTGACTTCATGTCAGATTCAGTCTGTTGAACTATGAGCTGAGCTCTTTTATCAAAGTCTTGATTTTTTTCTCTGCTCGTTCCTTGGTTTGGTTCTGATGGGGTCACGATCAGTTTTGACACAACAAGACTACTTTTGTATCTCTGATTTAGAATTACAATCACCGGCCACTTTATTAGATACACCTGTCCAACTGCTCGTTAACACTTAATTTCTAATTTAAATAAGTAGATTAGTAGTTGCATCAACATCCGCACAAATTGATTTGCATATAAAATTATATTAATTCAGTCTAATTCAAATACTTTTTCAATATTTATTGTCACGTAACAAAAAGATGAACAAGAAATTCTAAAGTCTGATGTTTTATGTTCTCTTACTGAGTAAAAGTATAATGAACGTGTCAAAATAAGAAACTAAATACATGACAGCTGTACATGTTGATTTGGTACATTTTTTCAAAACTTCATTTAAAACTTTTATACTTTGTTACATAATGGCATTAAACATTGCCACTTTTAATAAGTGTTGCATTTCTGAACATGTGAGGCACACTGGTTTAGTTCCAGTGGCAAGTATAAAGAAAAGTGACTCTGTCCATCCTGGATTAAATGCTCTATTTTCGCTGTCCTTTTTTTTAATGCCATTTTTTCTTTTTTTTTTTTTGTATTTTTGTTTTGTATTTGTGTCTGTTAACTCTCCAGTTTTTCTCCCCTTCTCCATCTCAACTAACAGTTTTCTCCATCTTTTCTCACCTGACTGTATATTTCCTTCTCTATTTCTGTTTTTCCCCTCTTCTCCATCCTTCCCTCTGTCTCCAACACTTGACCACTAAAGCCTGCAAAACCTGTGCATGTAACTGGTTTATGCTGCGTTCAGACCGAACACGTTTTGCGTGTCAAAAATGTGTCCAATGACTCAAGTTGGACTCTTGTGCACTTTGAGGTCAGACGCTCGTCAAAATCGCTCTATTCGCACATCAAGATGCACGTTGAGAGGAGCCTTCTTTGCTGGTCTCTGTACAATGACAGATGAAATAGAGAGAGTGGCATGGCTTTATTTACTGAGAGCCAGAGGACGTTGTCGTTGGGCACCTTGGATTCACCAGATAATTCAGAGGAGTTCTGAGTTTGAGTTTCACCGCTCCAGGAGCTGTGTGCTGATGAGTGTTGCATTCAGCGCTTTTTTTTTTTGTCCTGAGCACAGTTTGACTGGGTTGCTGACCCCCATCGATGCCCATATCTTCTGCCAGGACATCAACTACAGGTGCTTGATTTCAGCTGGAGAGCTCCTGTCTCAGTTTAGTGGGCATCATTCAGGAGATTATCCCATCAGAAAATGTGCCACTACGTCACACATGGCTAGATGTGGTTGACACTCCATTTCTAACTGCTAAATTTTAGATTTTCCCTCAAGTGTCCGCTTCTTTGGATGCACTATACGTGCATCCAACACTTCAAAACACACAGCAACACTTCTCAATGCCCCACCATAGACTTTGTATGTAAACCCGATGCCCCTGACACTCAAATCTCGTTAGATCTGAATGCAGCATTACATGTGCACATTTAAGTTTTACGTGGTGAGCTCTGTTTTGGCATTGGGTGACCCCTGATCTAAAGAATATTAATCACCTGCTGCCTCCAATAGCAGAATAGAGATGGTGTTTGTTTGTCTCTTGTGTTAGCAAAATATCTGATAAATAGCTAGTCTGAATGGGTTTTAAACTCAGAAAGTAAGCTTTGTAAACTTACAGAAAAGATTTTGTATCTGCTCATCCTGACACAACCATGAACTCAGATCTGCAGTCTCAGCATTATGAGACTGTGGATTTGACCACCAGTCCACCTCAGCCCTGAGGGGTTTTAGAGGTATGTACCACCCTGAACTGTCCGATCTTGTCTGATCTCAGAAGCTAAGCAGGGTTGGGTCTGGTTAATACTTGGACAGAAAACCACCAGGTGCTGTAAAACCAACATAGGAGTTATAATCACATTGTAACTCTAGCAGAGGAAAACTTTTCACCATATTAGGTCATAGGTTGCCTTCTATGAAGGATGGCAAAACAGAACGTTTTACTAAAACCTAAAGTCAGAATAGACTCCTGAATGAGCTGACTGTTAGCATTCAAACAGCTAACATAGCACCAAGTACAGATGTGGTAACAGGTCTAAATTGTGCAAAAAAAAAAAGAAGAAAGAAAGACATTGGATAGAATGCTGAATCAGCATTTACAGAATAAAATCCTTCATAGTACCATCAGAATGTCGATTACTGGGAGGTTTCTGTCTGTGTTCAACATTAATGTTGCTTCTCACCAAAATCAAAACATCAACATTTTTTTAAATATGGGTTCACTTACAGAACAGCTTATGAATGAACGATGACTGACAGTAAACTTTTAATGGAGGTATGTGTTGTTCAGTTAGTTTTCCATCAACAACATGAACAAACGGCCCTTTTACTGGATCTATTTTTCCTCTTTCAGAGCTATAGGCCAAACAAAGCTTCAACTTTTCAGCGTCCCTCAGTAACCATTGTGAACTGGTTGAGTCTGTGCAGCATTGGGATCAGGCCATGATGTTCAAAACACTACAAAACATTGATTTATGTATTGTTTAAACATTGCGTTCAATTATCATGGCATCCTTCCAGTTTAGTTCAGTCAAAAGTAACCAGGAACAGAACAAACATAAAACAAACAGTACTGCTCCTGACTCACCTTCCATTCGCTGGGACCTGTAAAGGAAAAAGCAGGAAAAGACTCAAAAAGGTTTTTCTTACAAAAAATAAGCATTGTATGGAATGCAATATGCTTTATCATACATGTTTGTTGAAATATTATGGCTTATCTTAGCTTGAGGACACATTAATAAAATTTCAACAGGTTGGATTTGGTTCGATACTGTGACAACTTTCTAAGTTCCCTCAGACTCAAATCATTTCCAATCAGCAGTTAACAAAAGTCCAGCCAACCATTATCCTCTTTGCTAAGCTGTTTTTTTTTTTGGTCTATCCAAAACTATCAGTCCTGGCTCATTCTTCTCTTCTGCCATTCAGCAGCATTGTTTAATACATGTATCTTTTATATATATTTTGTTGCATTTAGTCATAAATTAAAAGTTTACCATTGATATAAGAAACAATTTGCGTATTACTAAAAGAACAACAACTTTTTTTATTTGACACATGGTTTAATACAAAGAACAGTGATTATAATTTTAATGCAGCATGCCTTTTGACTATTTTGCATAACCTAAATTCTTAATTTTATGTCTAGTTATATTTTTTATTAATTTTTTGTTGTTATGGTTTAGTGTGTTCTGCGTTTTATTTTTTTTACTCTTCATTATTTTATGTGTAGCACTTTGGCCACTTATTTCAATAAATTATATTTGATTACAAACTTCAAGCGAATGTACATTGCATTTCATGCACACTTGTTTTTTTATTTTTTATTTTTATTGTGGGAAAATCTTTTTCTTGTGTTTTTCTATCTACATGCATCAGTTTGGTTTATGGTGTGTGCAAATTTGTGCTTTAAATTTTTATTTAAATAAGCAGAAATCAGAGATGAGATTGTTTACACTGTATAATGTGCAAAAAATATGTGCTGTATCAAAACATATTGAAAAACCTATTGAGAAAGTATTACATTTTGTTTGCCAAATGACTTATGAACACTTATGAAAGGAGTTCAACTCAATACCCTCTAGAGGGCGCCATTTCTTTACTCTTCCATAGACTCGAATAAGAACAATTGACCAAGCCCCGCCCATCCCGTCCACTGGTAGTTGTGACAGCATGGAGGAGAAAATGAGTTCAAACAGGGCAACATAGTTAAACAGCAGCTGAACTGCATCTGTTTCACAAATTATCTGTAATATTTTTATAATAAATTAATAACTATGTTAATTTCATTCAACAATCATGTAAAACAGCAGATTTATACCAGCAAATATATAAATTATAACTAACACTAAGACAGAATTAAGACACAGCTTAAACATATTATTTGACGAGATTTATATTGTTTTTCATGCACACTTTTTTTTTATAGAAACAACTTTCTACTTGATTTTTAGATCATTAACCAATTTCCTAATTTCCTCATCATCAACCTGAAGCTGAACAGTTTAATCAGCAGTGATCACTGAAAACTGTCACCTGTGAGGAAAAAGAGCTCTTTTAGATGTAACTCCTGTCGCCATGTGTTGCACCATCCCCTCCGCCAGTGTTTCAGGTCTTCCAGATGACAGGCTTTGTGAAACTGTCAAAGTTTGTCACCCAGAAGTGTCTGCAGCTCTGCGTTATCTGAGCTACAGTGCTGGTGTTGCATTCAAATATAAACTAATAGATCTGTGCGTATATGGATGCTTTAGCATGGAGAATTTTCTTAGTGCTAATAACTGTAAAATCACTAGATGTCTGTCTTTTTGCACACTTGATTTGAATGAACGAGTGATTACCAACTGAAATATGCAGGATCGGGCACCACTGGTCCAGAGGGACAAGTTTGTTGTAGAGACTGTAGCAAAATCATCATGTCGTGTGAATGGGCCCTCAGTCTGTCCATAGAAAGTAGGTCAAAGCTCCCCATTTTCTGTCGAGCTCTATCCAAAAAATAATGATTATATTTGTAAAAACACACAGAAATATATTTTCTCTAAAATCACAACAATCTGCAGAGCTCATGATCCCAAAGTGTTGTTAATTACTTGCCTCAGATATTTATTTTATTTGCATTTTTCAAAGTGCAGTGAAGTTGATCAGTCAACACTCTTGAAATTAGTTTCCTTTGTATTGTTTAGTTAGGAATTTACTTAGAAATAAAATTAGGTAGCTGTTTTTTTTCCAACATTGTCTTCATGCAACTCCAAGTTACAAAGCTGAGTCTTAATTACACATCACCATGATGATCGTGTAACTGCCTGTGCCTATTAGAAAAATATTTCATAGACCAGTGGACGGATATTAGTGAAAATCTTTGAAAGCAGTTATTAGATGTACATCTCCAAATGATTAAAATACTCAAAAAACTATGAAATCAAATATAAACATTTACCATGAACTATCAATTGTTGCAACTGGAAAAGTTTACTCCTCTACAGTTCTGAGTTGTGCTTTCACTCTCCACAAAAATGAAGCCACCAAACTCCAGGCGGAAGTTTAAAGTCACAGACAGTTGACCTATCTTATATAGTGGGTAAAATAAGCATTGAACACGTCACCGTTTTCTCAGTAAATATATTACTAGAAGTGCTAATGACATGAAATTTTCACCAGATGTCGGTAACAACCCAAGTGATCCAAACATACGAAGAAATCAAACCATAAATGTCCAGAAATGAAGTTATTTGTAATAATGTGGAATGGCACAGGGAAAAAGTATTGAACACATGAAGAAAGGGAGATGTAAAAAGGCATGAAAAGCCAAGACACCAGCTGAACTCTCTCAGTAATTAGAAAGCAAGCCTGCCCCTTGTC
>NW_013952588.1:333439-335404 GCF_001266775.1 Austrofundulus limnaeus | reverse complement strand
GGGTTGTTACCACCAACATCTGGTGAAAATTTCATGTCATTAGCACCTCTAGTAATATTTTTACTGAGAAAAATGGTGACGTGTTCAATACTTATTTTACCCGCTGTATAAAACTGTCTTAACTTTTTATCTGCATATTTAACTCCATAAATATGTACCAATACATCAAAATTGTCCCTCTATTCAATCCTAAACGGCCTGCTTTCAGTCACTTTGGCTGTTTCCATAAGTAAACAAATGGATGTAGTAGGTGACCAATGATGATTTGAGGACACATTTATCGTCCAAATGAAGAAAATATTCTAGATTTTATTTTTACTTTATGATTAATTTCAGTTTGTTCTTCATGAGTACCTGGAGCCAGTCCAATTTAGGATCCTCGCCACAGCTGATCAGCCACAATAAACACAAAAATGGTCATAACTCAACCAGTTGTACAGATATTACATTAAATGTAGGTGTTTTAGCAGATGAGAAACATCTCCCATCATGAAGTGAGAGTGGTAACAGATTATATTGGATCTTTATTAAAACCTCTGGCATGTAAGGTTACACACAACTATTATTTTTTAATAGGAATTTTCATTTGATTTTGTAGTTTAATTTTGGCGTTTTAATGGTAATCTTGTGCTTCATTTGTTTATTTCATGACTATTTGAATTATGTTATTAAGTGTCATCTTTTCAGTGTTTTGGTATTCAACTGCTGTCTTCCCTTTAATTAGTATCTCTTGACCAATTAAACACAAACAGGGGGCTCTGTTTGGAACCAGACCCCTCAGACCCATGATTTTCCCTGTGCTCTTTCAATACATAAAGCACTTCAATCAAACACAGTTAAATTTGCTAAAACATTCTTCAGACTGAACATACGGTATGTGTTTTCTTCAGCCCTCTGTGTTTGTGAGTTAAACATAAATTGACAGAGCTGGAGAAAAGGCTGATAAAAAGAAAAATAGACAAAGCTTTTAGATTAGTTACTGACAGCTTGTGGTTAAATGGACCAAACACATACAGTCATGCAGTGAGAGAGGTATGGGTGACACGGGTGATTGAGCATCGTCCTTTTGGTCATTATAGAAACCGTGTCTCCTGAAGGATCAGGGTATTTCAGAAAGCTCTCAAGTTCCAGCAGCTCATTGCACAATCACAGAAAGTCATTAAAGAGCTGCGGGAATGATTTTTATGTCAGCATGATGCAAAAATGGATCATATTTGTCAGCTGAGTCACAGCTGTGGAGTCTTTATGTTGACAAAGACTGCTGGATATTTTACATGTAACCAAACATTATCCTGCTTCTATGGACTGTAGTGCACTTGCAGAAGACGTCTGTTCAGTGTTGCCTGGTGTACGATAATTATCGTATTTGTATGATAATTTTGCCCTCTGTACGATGTACGATCAATAATCCCAAAAATCCCATAATGTACGATAATTTGACCGCTCCATTGTGTGACGTAATTGACCCGACACGCGGCTCGCTGACACGAGAGGTGGCGGGTTGTGGAACACAGCGGTGATGATTTAGCGACTTCCTCGCTATATTTACAGACTTTTCAGACCCTCTAGAGACTGTTATTCARAAAAGTGACTAGTGAAAATCTAGCGACTCTTTTTCTGGTGTTATTGAGACTTTGAGAGACTCTGCCGTGAACATATTTCTCCTTTGTGCTGCTGAGAGCTCCTCCTCCCCGGTCCCAGAGCACCGACAGGAGGCTTCTTCACGCTGCATCTCTCCCTGCTGCAGGTAGATATCCATCCCATCCAGACATGAAATGAATACTGCTGCTGCGACTGATCCATGATGGGATGTTAATAAAAACATTTCTATGGCTAAAAATAGATCCCTTTGCCGGTCCCTAGCCAATAGAAAGGAGGGTTAGAGCTGTGACAGTAAAATTCTATCTATCTATCTATCTATCTATCTATCTATCTATCTATCTATCTATCTATCTATCTATCTAT
>NW_013952588.1:327393-330136 GCF_001266775.1 Austrofundulus limnaeus | reverse complement strand
TAAAATATATTTTACTCATCAAAACTTTTTTATTATCGGTATACAAACTCCATCCTCCTTTTTTCTTCAAGAAGAGTTCAGCTCCCCCATCAAACAGGTCCTCGTGGTTTTTCGGTGTCCAAACTACGGCCTGCGGCCCGGTTCTTATTGGCCCGCAGCAAATTTTGAAAATATAATTGAATATGGCCTGCACAAGAAGCTTCAGCTCAACTATGCACTTCTCAGTTTCAACATTGGATGGAGCCAGCCACAGAAACTAAATTATAGAGAAGAGGAGAAGAACCTTTGTGTAACTGTGACAGCAGCAGCGGGATGCGGGAGGAGGAGCGTCTGCCGTCAGTGGGTGAAATAAAGATAAAATAAAGAAAATAGCTTTGATTTATGTACTAAAGAACAAGCGAACGTTGTGCACAGCAGATAAGTAACTCACCAGATGATTTAGAGGCGATTTGTTCGGTTAGTTTCGCCGCTCCATAAGCTGCCAGCTGACTGACTTTTTTTTGTCCCGAGCAGCTGACCCACATCGGTACTGATTTATCCAGCCAGAAAATCCAACTGCAGACGGTCGATTTCAGGTAAAGATCTCCTGTCCATTTGTTTCGGTTTAGTGGGCAACATTCAGGAAACTGTCATGTGGAAAAATGAGTCTCTCTGATTGGTTGTCAAGATGCGTCGAGCGGCGAAAAGTTCAGATTTTTGAACTTGGGCGGCAGCTGCTACCGCAGCACCGCATGCGCAGAAAACGCTCTGCCGCCCCTTCAGCCTTCCTTGGGCGCAGCGCAAAATGTACGTGACGCGACACACGACCCCTAAAGGCGTGTCCATAGACTTTGCATGAAAACTGGCTGCTCCTGCAGCTCAAAACGCGTTCGGTGTGAATCCACCATAAATCCTAAAGAGCTTGTTGCTTTTCAAGCTGTAAAACAAAAAAACAAACAAAAAAGAAAAGACAAAAACAAAACAAAATAAAAAAAACCCCATGATATTACGGTTGATTATTTCTCATTTAAAACCTCCAGGGCTCAGTTGTTATAAAATAGGATGAACGTTCGGAGAATAGATTTTCAGGCATTATCATCATTTCTGTTCAGGCTCCAGGGAGGAGGTAGAGCTGAGGAAGCATATTTTATGCCACTTTTCTGATCGTTCTTTATATTTTATCCTGTAGCACAGCCTTACAGCAGGATGTCTGCTAATTCAGTCCACTGTCTGTGAGATTAAGACATATACAGTGAGCTGGTTATGGTCCTGCCCTCTTTGAGTATCTGAGTTACAAACTTGACGTACAAACATAGTGGCAGTACGTTTACAGTAAGAGACACTGGGACGCTTCACATGCATAAACTAAGGAATCTGGATTCCACACAGGCCTCTGAGAAGCAACGCACCGTGGTGAGCCTTAATCCTCCATTCGGTTTGAGCTGGGAGAAGTGCCCCTTGGCTATGAAGGAAGTGCAGCGCCAACTGAAGAACTGTTTATCCCCCCACTCAATCTGCTCCTGCTTTTTTTACATGCTCCACGCTGTGCTTCAAAAAACTTTCGTAAACTTTTTCAACTCCACCTGGACTGCTGCTCCTGACAGCAAGACTTTGATGCAGTTCCACATGGACGCCTGTAACGTCAGACTCTAAGTTGTTCACAGAATGTCGTGCAGAATTTCAGAGTTGAAGTTTTTTCTTTATTTTTAATGTTTGTGCCAAGTCTTGTCAGAATTAAATTATTGTCACGTCTTCCAGTGGCTTCCAATGAATGCCAGGCTAAAAGCGACGTCTGCTGCTAATATCCTTGTGGATCATTTACATTTTACTTGTAGTGCCGTTTAATTGTTACAAACATAAAATTTCTTCTTTCATGGCTCTTTTTGGAAGGGTTTTCAGATGCTTTTTCTCCTGAGGCCTCCTGCACACGTCCGTTGAGATGTCTCAAAACCAACGTTAAAGTGTGTGTAAATACACACACTTTTCACCTGCTGTGAGAATGTGCTGCAGTTCACAATGTTAAACCACAAAGTCCTGAAGCTGACCTAAATAAACAGAAATTTGACTCTATTCTGTTTTTTGGCTGTAAGGAGCGTCTGAACACCATGTTAGTATTTTTTGTTATTTTTGTAGTTTGAGCTGTTATTTTTTAAACCCGAACGATGAAACTGAATCTCATTTAACCTCAGACAAGAAAGCAGAGTAGCCTAAAAATAATCAAAACAACCTGACTCCACTGTAAACTGTAAAGATTCTTATATTTTTTCTCAATTCTTAGTGAGAAAAAAAAAGTCACCTCAGCAAATTAATTTAGTACAGTTCACCTGCGATGATTCCTCAGGTCGACAAATGCAGACAATAGATTTGTTCATAAATAGCTGCGTAAAGTTGAGTGTAATTTGTGGTAAATTGTCAGCTGTTGTGCTGCAGGATGACATCACCACAAGAAGAATTTAGAGGCACTGTGTTTTTCGGTATAACGCCAAACAAATTACAATTAAGTATTTTAGTGTAGATCCTGAGCCAAGAGACTTCATGATTCTGAACTATAAAGCCACAACCTCGCAACAGAAACTCTCCGTTGAGGCGCTGCGACTCGTTTCTTCACATCAAATATTTTATAAAAAAAAGCTCTAAGTTCTTCCAAACTCATAAGTTCTTCAATGTTTACAGTCTTTTATTAAAAACTTGTAAAGCTGGAAATGTCTCTCAGCCTCATGCGCACACACACACACACACACACACACACACACACACACACACA
>NW_013952588.1:323383-325980 GCF_001266775.1 Austrofundulus limnaeus | reverse complement strand
GGGCCCAGTATGCTACCCTGCGGAACTCCTGCGGAACTCCCACGGAACAGGGCAGAGACCCGGACACAGAGCTTCCATGTTTCACAACCTGACACCTATCAGTCAAATAAGAGGAAAACATTTGTATTGCAGATGATGAAAGTTGAAAAGAAATCAACTTTTGTAAGAGAGTATAATGATCAACTGTGATAATGATCAACACAAGCACATGTTATGTGAGGGCAGAGGAAAAGATTTTGCTACAGAGGCAGATTGTTAACGTTAGTGATGATAAAAGTTTGACATTGTCCCCACTGTCTCTGAAAGTGAAGCACTGCCCAATTTACAAGTTTCTGTATGCCAGGGCTATTCAACTGATGGCCCACAGGCCACATCTGGCCTGCGAGTGACCAAAGTGTGGCCTGCCAATTGGTCTATTCATCTCTTAGGTCCAAACCCTTGGTTTTCTACTTTAATTACTATTAGTTATTTTGGTTAAACATAGACATGTTTGGTATCTACAGAAACATTATAATCTTGGCTAGAAGCTGGTAAAAAACATTTCCGTGAACATCCATGACAGTTAAAACAAAATCAGTTGAAGATAAAGCTATGAGTGCAAATGAAATTGGTTAAAAAAAGTTGGCAAGTCAGATGTCAAAATATATTTGTGTTAAATAGGAGGCATAATGTGTTCTTTTTTTGTTGTTGTTTTATTATCACTACATTTATTACACAGGGTTATGTTTTTATATCCATGATTAAATGCAGCAAAATAAACTAATTCAAAGGTAACAGATCTTTGTAATACTTGGTTTATTTACATAATGACTTTAATTACTGGATGTTCGGCCCCTCAGGTATTGGTCTGCAGTAAGTGTGGTCCCCGGAGCAATTTAGCTGAAAAGCCCTGATTTAAGCTTTCTCCTGGTTGTTACAATGATATTTATAAATAATGTAGCCAAATTTTTTACTTAAAATTTTGAAGACTTTCTTTACCGCTCCCAGAGAACCACGATTCACTTTCTGGGAGTGCTGCGTGCAAGTGACGGGGGCTGGGGATGGGTGACAGCCGGTAACAAAAATACATAAATAGCAATAAGTCAGTTTTGAATTTGAATCCGTAGTATTTTAAATCAAATGAAAGCAAGATTGTTAACAAATACATTGGACAATAATCTGGTTATTTAGTGATATTTCCACACTTGTGGTCTTGACTGGTCCTGAAAAAAGTTCTGAGTCCTCAATGTCCAAGACCGAGACAAAACCGAGTACAAATGCTGTCAAGTCCGAGACAAGACCAAGACCATCAAAAACTGGTCTTGAGACCGGTCTTAAGACCAAGACCGGTTTCAAGTACTACAACACTACACCCCACTACTTATTTAGACAGTTTTCTCACTCACTCTCCATTTAATCCATCATTTTTCTGCATTTAGAACTCATTTCTAATGACACAAAGAGGAGAATCACTAAAAGCTCGACACATTTTGCATCAATTTTACATATTTAAATAAAGCTTGTGTCAGGGGAGGAGTCTCAGGTGCGCTCAGTTCCACTTTTGTTGGGATGTATGAATGAAAGGAGCACAGACACGTGCGCACAGTTTGATATATCTGTATTTTTCTGTGCGTATGCGTGTCCATATGACAACTTTTAGTTTTTGAGCAGCTGTGGTGGAGTGGTTATTTGTCCTCCTGTAACCAGCGAGTTGCCAGTTTGATCCCCATTTCCAGCTGTCTCAGTCATTGTGTCCTTGGGCAAGACACTTCACCCGCCTACTGATGGTGCTCAGAGGCTCTGGTGGCGCCGGTGCATGGCAGCCCCAACTCTGTCAGTGTGCCTCAGGGCAGCTGTGGCTACAATGTAGCTTACCACCATCAGTGTGTGAATGTGTGTGTGTGAATGACTCTAGTGTAAAGCACTTTGGAGTTCCCATGGGACTTGATAAAGTTCAATCTATTTACCATTTAGTGTGAAAACTGTGCACTCTTTTATACATGAGGTCCCTGGTGTTTCTTTGGGTGCACTCAACCTGGTAAATTATTGAATTTATTGGTAATGATAATTTATTTTGGCATTTCAAATAAATCAAAAAGATACAATGAAACAAACGAGGTTTCTCTTGATATTAAATGCACAGTGTGTAGGATTTTGTCAATTCTTTTAGCCAAAATTGAGATGATCACTAATGACAATAATAAAAAAACATGTCTAATCATTGCAAACAAAGACCTTGTTTTATTATTTTTACCTTATAAAAAGCTGTTTATATCTCCATGGTCGCGGGTCACCACTACAGGCAGCCGCCATCTTGTCTACGAAGGCTCATGAAGGACAAACTGCGGTGGCGGCATCAAAAACGGTTTTAGTTGTGTGACGGCCCTGCTGCTTAGTTAATTGCAGCCAGCTGCCGCCTATTTCCTGATTGTGCTTCCTCACAGGTAATCCTTAGGGGGTGTGGCCTGTGCCCTTCTTAAAGTGCACACCTGGAGTGCTGAGGAGAGCAGAGCTGTGTGGCCAGAGCAGAGCTGTGTGGCCAGAGCAGAGCTGTGTGGCCAGAGCAGAGCTGTGTGGAGCTGTACACAGAGCAGAGCTGTGTGGCCAGAGCTGAGCTG
>NW_013952588.1:318769-322567 GCF_001266775.1 Austrofundulus limnaeus | reverse complement strand
CCACTGTGTGACGTAGAGACATATTTCCCGACGGGACAGTTTACTGAATGATGTCCACTAACCTGAAACAGACAAGCCCGACAGAGGAGGGAGGGGCGGGGCGGCTGTCGCCGTGCAGCGCAGCTGTCCTGCGTCTGACCTCAAAGTGCACAAGCTTCAAACTTCAGCGTTGGCTGCGATTTTGAAGCTGAAATCACGTTCGGTGTGAACGCACCATAAGAGTAACTTCAGCAGCTTCATTATCTGAGGGAATAAACTGCCTTTCTAGTAGGGCTGATGAGAGTTCAACAAGCATAATTCTGGGTTCGATGTTTTTTCCCCTCAAAGACAGCATGCAGTTCATGTGTACCATCTGTTCATCAGCTGGCACAATTATAAAACTGTCGGGGGTTTCAGGAAAGGTGGGGAGCTGGTTTTAATGTGTCCCTTGTCATGTTGTTTAAATCACTTCATTACGACAGAGAACGGTGCCTCTGGTCCACCACCTGCCCACCCTGAAACACATAATGATCTAATACAAACTGTGAGGGTTCATTTGTTCCACTTTAGGCAGTAACACCTTAGTTTGGAACCAAAACAACAGTTTACAAGCACCAAATCTGAAGTAGTAATAATGTTCTGCGGTGATATGATAAATTGTCTCACGAGAATCTGAGCGTGGTAATATGTGAGAGATGCCACTTGACATTTTCAACAAGAAACAAAAGCTTTTTTTTGTCCTTTATACAACGACACCTCTGATTGTGTCTCTTGCACCTCCTACAACATGTTCGCACAGAGCTGTGAGGATGGGGCGAGCAGGAGCAGACCGTCTGCGTTGTTGCTTATCTGAAATTTTCTGGTCTTCTGCCTTTATTTCTCACTGCCGTGTGAACGTGCTTCATGTTGGAAAAACAATCTGTGAACGTCTCTTTGTGTGGAAAACAAACTGATTTCAAAAAGAGATTTTCTACTTTACGGGATCCCATTTAGGTGTTTTTTTTTTATTGCTTTGACTTTGAAAACAGGTCCTCAATATTTGAAACAAAATTTGACAATTCACGTTCTGGTATTTTCATCCAACTGGTATTTTTCCATCACCACTTTGGGAGGGGGAGGGGGGGACATTGATGTATTTGAACAGAGGATGGAGCATTATTATGCAACAAGCCGCAAACTCAACCTGTGAGTTTACCAGAACACACGTGAACATAACGCACCTGTTATGAACCGCAGACACACAAAGCCTCAAACTAGGTTGTTGCTGATAAAAGCAGGTTGGTCTGCAGCTGAACTTGGTCTCCATGGCAACAGCTCGCTCCACCACCTACATCTCACCCCCGACAGGTCCCAACTTTGATGCTCTGATGACTGAGGCTGCCTCATCTCAGCAGCTAATGAGGCTCCAGCTGAAGTTTTAACGTGTGTGTGTATGTGTGTGTGTGTGTGTGTGTGTGTGTTTGTACAAAAGTGGGAGAGAGAAAGTGAAATAAAGAAGAAAGGTTTAGGTTTGCAGCCAGCTACAACTTTTCTCTCACTTACATTCTTCTCTCTTCTCACCTGCTCCTTTTCTTTCTTTCCTTTTTCTTTCAAAATAACACACAAAGCAGATTTATGTGTCAGGGAGGTCTTTATCAGGGAGATCGGGGAAAGATCTAGAACGAATGTTAAATGCAAGCAGAATTTGTGAAAATACAAAACTGATTTAAACTCGACAAATTATCATTAAACTTGGACAAAACTAATTATATATTAACAAAGAGGCGAAGAATGTTGACATTCGATTCAGAGTTGATGATGTAGAGATTAGAAGAGTCAGTGAGGTGAGGTTTTTAGGTGTCATTATTGATGAGAAACTGACATGAAAACCTCATATAAATTATTTAAGAATAAAACTAGCCAAATCTATTGCATTGCTTTACAAAATAAGAGACTTGTTCATTGATAAAGCTCTGTATATGTTATATAATACACTAATTTGTTCCACACTTGGTCTATTGTGTAGAGGTATGGGGAAAAACATGTAAGACAATTACAAATCCGATTTTTATTTTTGCAAAAAAGGGATATAAGAGTCATCACTCGAAAAAATTACCTTTATCCCTATAAAATATTTTTTGTAAACTGAAATTAATGAAATTCTATGATTTGATTATAATATTTTGTTAGTTATGTATAAAGCACGCCAAAATGCATTACCTTTAAATGTTCAGATAAATTTTACAAAGAGAGAAAGCTGTTTTAATCTGAAGGGAATAGAGATGTTCATGAAACCTAAATTTAGAACATGTTTGAAAGAACGATGCACCTCAATTCAAGGAGTGAGACTGTGGAATAATTTAGAAGATGATGTTAAAAGTGTCACATCAGTGTGCTTATTTAAGACACTGATAAAGACGACTGTTAAAAATGTAAAATGGTTTAAGGTGTAGTCATTCACTTTGTTGTTTTAGAAAGTTTCAATGTTTTGTTTTGTTAACTGACGATTTTTATAGTTTGAGTTGAGAGAAAAGTGGCAGATAAACGATTTTTTTCTCCTCTGCCACCTTTCTTTTCATTTTATTTGTATTTTCTTTTTATTGTACATAAAATTTTTGTTTTATGTTTTATGAAATGAATAACGTTTATAAGTAAAAAAAAATTGCAAAGCAATTACAAGCAAAGCAACAGCGCAACTGAGACCAAACAACAGAGACATTGTGTTTACTTTGATTGAGAAATAACAAAAGCATAACAAATGCACCGAAGAAATATTAATATGCAGAAATAATTGAAAATCATAAAAAAGCGTTTTCATCTTTATTTATTCTACCTTTACATGCATACATTACTTCTGTCATGTTGTGCTCTGTGGATGATTGGCTAAAAGTAATACTGTCACATATGAGCTTACTGGACAAACTATGATTTCATTGGATGACCTGAACCTGAAAAGGTTGCTGGAGAGAAAAGAAAATCTACTTCGAAAAACAACCTCTGTAATAAGACCCTACAGATGTTCCAAATCTGTCCAAAATCACCTGCCAAGAAGAGAACAGCAGGACTTACCTCCCATTAAAGTCATAATGACTTCACACATAACCCCAATCCTAAAATAAAACAATAGGGTGATTCTCTTGCCTTATTCACGCTG
This sequence comes from Austrofundulus limnaeus, assembly GCF_001266775.1. Classification (NCBI taxonomy): domain Eukaryota; kingdom Metazoa; phylum Chordata; class Actinopteri; order Cyprinodontiformes; family Rivulidae; genus Austrofundulus; species Austrofundulus limnaeus. The sequence continues at coordinate 319,455 of NW_013952588.1, read as the reverse complement.
GTATGTAGGAGCTAACACAGTGGCGCAGTTGGTAAAGTTGCCACCTCTGAGCAAAGAACATCACAGGATCACATCCTGGTCTGGGACCTTTCTATGCTGTTTCATACGTTAGATGATATGGTAACACTAAATTCTCCCTGTGGTGTGAGTGATAGTGGCTGTTTTTCTCTATGTGATCGTATGATGGACCTAATTTGTGAGCACCTGAAGTCCGTGTTAAAAATGTCTCAGTTCCTACCAGAAATGCACTGTTGCAAGTGCAGTGAAATTTGAATATTGTCAGATTATATGCACGTCAGCCACAGGAAGTATTTTCAAAACCTACAATGAAAGCTTAGTAAAAAACCGTAAAAAGCCCATCAATTCTAGAGCCCTTGGATCAATATTCACCATCCATCAAAAATCAACCAGTAATTCAGTCTGATGTTGGTCAAGGACAAAAAATGTCTCTAGTACTATCATCTACAGCAAAGCTCCAAAAAAGCCCAGATTTCTGTTGTTTATAGTGTTTTTAAAATCTTGTGATAATTATGCATAAAAAAATAAAAACTTACAGAAACCTTCTTCTTATGTCCCAAACAAAGTGGACAAACATTACATGACTTCCTATGATTATGCATAAGAATAACTTTACAGACATCTGCTTTCTCTGGTTATGAAGACAGAAAAAAGCAGACACAAAGACC
>NW_013952588.1:315459-316669 GCF_001266775.1 Austrofundulus limnaeus | reverse complement strand
ATAATAAGTTATTGTTTTCGTTGTTGACCTGGAATAAGAACTCAACCAGCGATTTGATGAACAATGTAAACTATTATAGAGCAAATAGATGATACAAATCTAGTGTTAAAAATTGGCAAAGTTTGAAATATTAATATTGGAATATGCAGTCTTACAGAGGATTTTAAACAGAGCAGCATGAAACAACAACAGCTCTACAAACTAAACTGTTATATAGTGGTTAGCTTGAGATACATATGAAAGAATCAATACATTTGAAGAAAAATGGGATTTAAGAACATAAAAACGATTATGTATAATCAATAAACAGAAGATTTAAATCTTAGTAAGGGTTTTTTAGACTGCAAGAACCTTTTTGAAGTTAAAGCACAGAGAATTGGAGTGACATTTAATACTGGGGTTTATAGCATATTACATGTGCACAAACCTGTACAGTGCACGTCACAAAGATTGTGCAGTAAACAGCGACTGACTGGATGTCAGAAAACGATTAATAACATCCGTCAAATGGTTTGCTGTTAGAAGAACAATTTTTCACGTCTCAGTGATTACAGCATCAGAAGCGGTGGATGTGAGCCGCTGGGTGGGTTTCTTATCTAAGAAGACACAAGACAGGAGAAGACAAACATTTCTAATTAGCTTATTGTATCTGGGAGAGAATTAATTATGCAGCTGCATCTACAACAATCACCACGACAAAAAGCACTTTTTTTGTTTGATTAGCGATACAGAACCCAATTAAACTGAGACCCCTTCCTTTTACCAATCATAAAAGTCTGACAGGAGAACAGTCAAAAAAAAGGTGCATTGACATAAGACATCTTCCTGCACCTGTGTTGGTAGATTTGAAGCTCTGTGATGGACCCCATCCCGCCAACCCCATGAAAGCTTCTGTGATTCTTATCTAAAGTTCTGCCAAATTATTGATATAAGCATCTTATTTTTTTAGATGGCCTCCCTTCTCCCCTTATAGCCATCCTCTCCACACTAATATTATGATTTTTTTAATAGAAGAAAAAGAAGGAGAAAGAAACAAGTGAAATGTAATGAGAACAAGTGAAAAAGAGATTAGAAGATAGGTAAAATATATGTTGAGAAAATGCAGGACAGCACACCGGACTTCTTGGCTCCACACCTATGAAACAAAGATAGCAAAACCACAGCAACAAAAATGCATATCTATATAATTATGATGACTATAGCCTTGCTG
>NW_013952588.1:307497-315406 GCF_001266775.1 Austrofundulus limnaeus | reverse complement strand
CATTCATACATACATACACACATACAAACCCATATACATACATGCACACAAACATACACATACACATATGCACATGTCCTTCCATCAGTGCCCGAATAGAAAACCCAGGATGTAAACACCTGTTTGTGTGCAGTTGTGAGCATGCATGTATACTGGATCTCTCCAATGGAATGTTTCAAAGTGACTGTGGGGGGACCACAGACACGACCCGCAAAGCCGGAAGCCGACGTAGGGAGACCAGTGCCAAAGACCCCGAGAGGGACCCCAAGCATGCAGCCCCTAGGGACACCCGCGCCGGAAGGGCCGCCCACCCACCCCGCAAAGAGGACCACCGGAGAGAATCGGAAGAGCCCCACCAGCGACCACACACAGCAACCCTTGGGGCCAGCAGCGACTAACTCACAGGCCCCGCCGGTACCCACCGCGCCAGAGTGGATCCAGGTGCAGACACAGAGGCCCGGGCCCCCAGGCCGCACCCACCCCCCCAAAGAGGACCACTGGAGAGAACCGGAAAAGCCCCACCAGCGACCACACACAGCAACCCCTGGGGCCAGCAGCGACTAACTCACAGGGCCCGCCGGTACCCACCGCGCCAGAGTGGATCCAGGCATGGACACAGGGGCCCGGGCCCCCAGGCTGCACACCCCCCCAGGCCAAGGCCCGATAGGACCAGAAGGACCCCCGCCCCACCGGGCAGTCACCGGGCCGAGCCGGCACAYGCCCAAGCACCCAGCCCCGGATAACGAGAGCCACCAGCGCGCCGGCGGGCAAAGGCACAACCCACCAGAGGACAGCATGGTCAGGGGAGTAGTGGGCCCTCAAATGATCCCGAAGAAGGGGCTGCCCAAGTCCCAACCTGACAAAAATACAAGCATACATAAACACACTCACACAGTCCCACCCTCATCCTCTCACCCACTCATTCAAAGACATACAAAATAGACGCCACAATCCACTCACACTCCCCATACATACATTATAACCCCAGGTCCAGGATATGCACCCACCCCCTGCAGAGGGCAGCTCACGCCCGAACCCAGGAGGTAGGCCCCTTCAGTCTGGGGTGGAGAAAAGCAGACAGCATATAAGCATCTTATAATAAAACCACAGGGTGGGATCCTAATAGACTTTTAAAGTGAACAAAGAAGTGTATAAATACAGTTTAACTTCCCAAAAGGTTTTAGGTTGTCCAGAACTCTTTGTAAAGCCAAAATATTTTTGTTACCAGACTCTTTCTGTTCCGGTGTCTGCCTTGCATCTCTGTGGCATTTTACTGCGCTATTATGTGAGACTTTCATTTCTCATTGCTTTTTTTAATATTTGCCTTTGATATCTGTCTCTGCTGCCTGCTTTTATTCCCATGTGCCACTCTAGTTCGTAATGAAACTCAGAGGCAAAGCTCGGCGCATGCATTACTTGCGTTACTTGCATGACAGAAAGCCACATTTTTTCAAATGCAAGAAGAGATTGAGGTGAAACTCTGAGAACATGAAAGGAAAGGAGCATATTTGATCGCAGGGAGCTACTTGAATAGAAAGAAATATTTCTGTTACTAAGACGTCACAAGGAAGAAGTAGTGAGCATGCACCTTATTTGAGTACTTTTTGTTTAGTTAATTTTTTCTGTTGCTTTCTGTGTAGTTTGCCGAGGACTATATTTCAGGCTAACTAACTTATGTTGCCACATTTCTTTGCACTTGGACAATAAACATAAGATGCATTAAGTGTTTCTATACAACTAGTTCAATTGTGTTTCTTGAACATAATTCCCTGCAGTGCCTATCACCAAAAGGTATTTTTGACAGCTCTCCTGTGGGCCGAATGCACGCCATGCAGTGTAATTTCATGTGAATCAACAGAGCACAGACTTATGGGAGCTCTCTCCTATTATAGTCCATCATTATCGTCGGGCTCCAGCTGAAATTGGCTCTCTGAGACCGAGTTGTTTTCTAGGTTTCTGTGTTCAGAGACACACGAGGCTGCTTCCCTCCACTAAATGACCAATTTGTTGAGAGTAAAGTATCTCTCTTAAAAGTCAAGAACGAGTCGCTCCCATTTGCCTGGGAGGATGAGGATGTCATTAGGGACAGGAAGTGGTGGGTAAACTGTGCTTTCTACAAGCAGATCATAAACAACTTTGTCAGATTAATCAAGGTGCGAAAGACTGAGACGCCACCTCAGAGTACTTCTTTCATGAAGGATAACACGGAAAAGTCTGATGGACTTTAAATTTGATTCAGTTACTGATGAACCCATCAGTTTTATTTCAGTGCTATTTTTTAAGATTTTGGCAAATATTGACTAAAAAGATAAAACCTTAGGTATGTTTAAAGAAGAATGTTTATGCAGTACTGGTTTACAAAATTAGTTCTGAGTTCTTCCCTGTAAGGTAAGATTATTTATAAAGTACATTTGACAATTCAAAGTGCTTTACATGTTGAAAACATAAAGAAGTACAATACATTGGCATAACAAAAGTAAAGTAAAGCTAGACTACAGACTGAAATTAATGATGTTTCAGGTAATATTTGAAATGGAAAAGTTAAAGTCAGCTCTAAACAAATGGGGTTTTAACCTTGATTTAAAAGAACTCAGGGTTTCTGTATTCTTACAGTTTTCTGAGTGTTTGTTCCAGATTAGTGGAGCATAAAATCTGAATGCTGTCTCTCCTTGTTTGGTTTTGATTCTGGAGATGTAGTAGACTTGAACCAAATCTTCAATGCAGTGGGCTGCGAAAGATGGGCAGTCTTGTTAATTTTCCTGATTTGCCTTTATAAATCATTGATTGGATAAAACATTTCAGTAAAATATATCATATAAAGGACAAACACAGTGATATTTGAGAAGTGAAATTCATATGATTTACAGAAAATGTGCAATAATTGTTCAAACAAAATTAGGCAGGTGCATAAATTTGGGTACCATAAAAAACGTTAACTTAATATTTAGTAGATCCTCCTTTCACAGAAATAACATTCTCTAAACTCTTCCTACAGCTTCTAATGAGAGTCTGGATTGTAGCTGAAGGTATTTTAGACCATTCTTCTTTACAAAACATCTCTAGTTCATTCAGGTTTGATGGTTTCCAACCACAGACAGCTCTCTTTGAGTGACACCACAGATTTTCAATAATATTCAGGTCTGGGGACTGAGATGGCCATTCCAGAACGTTGTACTTGTTCCTCTGCATGAAGGCCTCAGTAGATTTTGAGCAGTGTTTAGGGTCATTGTCTTGTTGGAAGATGCAGCTCCGGCTTCAGCAGCTTCAGCAGCTTCAGCTTTGTCACTGATTCCTGGGCATTGGTCTCCAGAATCTGTTGATATTGGTTGGAATCCATGCATCCCTCAACTTTAACAAGATTCCCAGTCCCTGTACTGGCCACACAGCCCTACAGCATGATGGAACCACCCCCACATTTTACTGTAGGTAGCAACAGGTGTTTTTCTTGGAGTGCTGTGTTCTTTTTACTCCATGCATAACAACCCTTGTTCTGCCCAAATAACTCTATTTTAGTTTCATCAGTCCACAGCACCTTATTCCAACATGATACTGGCTTGTCTAAATGTGCTTTAGCATACCTCAAGCAGCTCTGTTTGTGATGTGGGAGGAGAAAAGGCTTCCTCTGCATCACTCTCCCATACAGCACCTTTTTGTGTGAAGTGTGCTGAATAGTTGAACGATGCACAGTGACTCCATCAGCAGCAAGATGATGTTGTAGGTCTTTGATGCTGGTCTGTGGGTTGACTCTGACTGTTCTCAACATCCTTAGCTTCTTTTTATTCCAGATTTTTCTTTGTCTGCCACTTTGAGCTTTGACTTGAACTGTGCCTGTGGTCTTCCATTTTCTCACAATGTTTCTCACAGTGGAGACTGAAAGCTGAAATCTCTGAGGTAGCTTTCTGTATCCTTCCCCTAAACCATGACGGTGAACAATCTTTATTTTCAGCTCATTTGAAAGTTGTTTTCAGACTCCCATGCTGCCACTCTTTAGAGAAGATGCAAAGAGGAGAAAAACTTACACTTGTCCCCCTTAAATGCCCATTCTCATAATTGGAGTCACCTGTGTATGGAGGTCAAAGGTCACTGAACTTACCAAACAAAATATGAGTTCCAGTAATTAGTTCTAAAGGTTTTGAAATAAATAAAATTACAGCATTGCTGAAATTTATGCACATGTCTAATTTTGTTTGACCAATTATTGCAAACTTCATTTCACTTCTCAAATAAATCAGGAAAATTAAAAAGGCTGCCCAAACTTTCGCACCCACCGTATATTTTGGTACTAAGCCATTTACGTATATTTATTAATTAACAGAAGTATTTAAAGTTTATTCTCTGAGATACAGAGAGCCGTGTAAGGACTTCAGAACTGGGTTCTAATGTGCTCAACTTAGTGAGGTTTTAACAGATTTCTCGATGAGCTGCAGCTGTCTGACATTTAAAGACAGACCTAAGAAGACATTGTAACGGTAGTTAATTCAACAAAAAGCATGGATGAGTTTTTCAAGATCTTTCTAGGACATTTAATCCTGGAAATATTCTTCAGGTAGAAGAATAGACGTTACTTTATTATAATTGGATCTAGTGGGAGAATGTAGATCTTAAACGAGCGCGGCCCCAAGATGGAACCTTGGGGAGCATCAGATTTTTTCAGCTTTGATGAAAAGTTACTTATTGACAAAAAGAAGCAGGCTGTTAGAATTTATTCCAGTTTTTTAAGGGGTAGTCTAGTCATCTTTAAAGTGGTTACCAGTATGACAGGCCATTTTAGCATTAAATCGGTTTAGTCTGACTATCTGTAATTACATTCTAGATATCTAAAAATGAGTTTTGACTAGGAATAACTACATTTTGACTATCAGGAATGTTAATTTTAGATATCTGTATTAACATTCTGACTAGTCATAATTCCAATTCAAGATATCTTAAAAGGAATTATGACTAGTCGAAATATAACTTGAGATATCTTGAATAACAAATATGGCTAGTCATAATTCAATTTCAGATATATGGAATGGAAGTGTCGTGAATCCAATTTTATGCTAAAAGGGCTTGCCATAATACCTCATAAGGTTAGTACCTTATGAGTCATGACATCCATCAAAGAGACAATTATGTCTTTGTCCTGGCGAACAACTGGCCAAATTAGTACCTGTTTTTTTAATAATTTCAGGCTTTTAAAACAACTTTTTTCTAACAAAATGGCACATCGGTGTGAAAAAGCACCACATTATTTAATAATAAATGATTACTCTTGTGCATGAAACCATTTGTTTTCCATAATGGTGTTTTCTCAACTGAAAAGTTTCCATTTCATTGGACATTAACTCTACTCCCCTACGAGGACTTGCTTCTGCAAGCTGAAATTGCTTTGTAATAGAAACAAACTTTGCTTTTCTCAAAGGAAATAAGAAAACAAATTAAGTAGAATTGACAGGTTTAAATCCCCTCTGAAAACTTTGATAAAAATCTCTTTGCAGGTTTTAGCCTCTGAGTTGCTGCTTTGACTACCAAGTTATGTCTTTCCTTTTCTTACCCAACATGTTCTGCCTATCGCTGCTCTAACAATAAAAAAAGCAATAAATGGAAGTACAACATGATCCAATGATAAAACCCCTAATACTATCCAAAAACAGCTTGCGGCTGGTGCTGCACTTAAAACTGCTGTTCATTTGAGTCAACAGATGATTAAACTACTCCAATTATTTCTCATCATCCTCCACTCTCAGGCTCATTATCACCTCTCTCTCTGGGTGCTTTTACCTGTGACAGCTGTGACATTATCACACATGGACCTTTTCAAATTGTCTGACATTATCAAAAATGGCCCCTTTTGGGACCATTTCTGTGTCTTTGATCTCAGAGTTTCAATTTGCCGTCGGGCAGTGTGTCTCTGGGAAAGAGCAAAGCTTTGTTATCATGACTGCAGGCGACGTGAAGGGACTGAGTCATTCGTCAGTGCGGAAACGCGCCACGCCGATCTGTGCCCGAAAGCGTAAAGTACTTTGTGGTTTTCAGTGGGACGCCAAATGCTGCCATTGATTGGCCGTGACATTTTTCTTTGCTGGCGATGGCGTTGTGCTTGTCTCAGTGTGCATGGAGCTGGGGGGTGGCTGTCACAGAGTGTGGAGGTGCATTCAGGTAATCCCAGAGTGAAAGAGGAAGGGGAAAATTTAAATATCTCCCTTTCTGATCTTTGACATATCCTAATGTGGTCGTTTTACTCAAGTGGTGCACAATGAAATATATGGGTAAAAACATCTATTTCATTTCTGTTTAAAAAATTAAAAATATTTATTTAGATTTGTGTTTTATATGAAATCATTGTATTTTTCTTTGCTTGCCACAAATTTCCTCCCTTGACAACGTCTTCCTTATCCACTCATCTCTTCTCCTTGTCTCCTCTGATTGTTTTAAAGAACTGATTTTTTTCCCCTCCCATCTTATGTATTCAAAGCCTCTTGTCTGTTCTGGAAAGCCTTCTGTCTCTTTTCTTTCTTCATCTTCCTGAAAGTCTCTTCTTCCTTGTTTAATCTTGAAGCCTGTTCTGTTTTCATCTTCTGATCTACATCTTTCCTGATTTAAACGACTAAACCAGTCAAGAAATACACCTAAATGACTAAGGAGCATCTAATAGTTAATAGGATAGACCCCAACTATTATAGTTAATAGTTGTGATGACAGACCAGGAGATCCAGAGCTGTCTGAACAGAGAGATGTGGTAGGTCAGAGGGGGTGAGAAATGATCTGCCTATTTGCAGGTGACTCACATAAACGTATGTATTCTTCCTTTTTTTAATCCAAAACGATTCAGTGCACACAACTTATCAATTACTGAAACACAACATTACTGAATTTGTCCCCTCAAGATGATTATTACAAACTATATCTCCATTAGTCATGACCTCTTATTTTAGCTGTCTTGATATGCCACTGCCATGGTAACCAGTGAGACAGTGACGATAAAGGATTTGTTCCTCTGAGGTGGAAAAGGAACAGGCTGAACTGTAATTGTACAGTATGTGAGCAAAGTTTCCAAAAATAGGTCTGGAGGTATTTTATATATATTTTTTGGCAGCAAAAAACATCAACTATCCATCTTCAAACTCCGACCCCTATAGAAACAGACTATAGGCTTTAAACTGACACTTAGTGTAGGTTGAAACCAATTTTAAATATTTATTAACAGCAGTGTCACTTTTGCAGGGTTGTAAAGTAACCAAGTACAAATACTTTGTTACTGTACTTAAGTAGAATTTTTGGGTATCTGTATTTTACTTATTTTTCAGTGTACTTTTTACTTCTACTTCTTACATTTTCACACARTTATCTGTACTTTCTACTCCTTACATTTTTTAAAAAGGCAAAAAGTAGAAAGTCGTTACTTTTATTTCATTTTTTTGCTTGTTTTCATTCCAGCTTGTTATTGTAAAAAATAAATACTATCCATATAAACTGAGCCTCCTAGACAGAGTGAATTTAATTGTGGTTGAATGAGAAGTATAAATATGTATAATTCTGATACCGTATTAGTTTGTACACAAATCATGTCACACTCCAGCAGGACATAAATATTAAAATAAAAGGACTGTACTGAAAAAGTAATTGTATTTCATGAATTATATTATTACATTTGGCGGCAGCCCTCAGATAGATTTTCATTTTGGAGAAAAGGTTTGAGCAGCCTTGATATATGTATATAAACTGAAACAGGTCGTCTAGTGCATACTAAATTTAACATCAATTAATTATTTTAATACAACAGTCATTTCTGTATTTTTTGGGAAATTCACCTCCTCCTTACAGAAAATCTAACTGCTCATTTGAAATCAATATTTTTACTTTTAATACTTAAGTACAAAAAATAACAGATACTTTAAGACTTTTACTCAAGTAATATTCCTAAAGG
>NW_013952588.1:304006-306574 GCF_001266775.1 Austrofundulus limnaeus | reverse complement strand
GTTTAGAAACTTTCAAGATAAGTAAATTGTTTTGGGGATTTTTACAAATATATAGCTCTTTCATAAGCTGAAAATGTGACATAGCTACTTTGTTTTAGTAAAAAAAATTAAGTATAGGCTTGGAAAACACATAATATTGCCCCTTTATTTTGATTGCATGTTTTTTTGAACTTTGTTAAGTTCTGTTACAAATGAAATGAATAAAGAACTACTACTACTACCTTTAAGATCAGGGTCCTAGTCCAAACCCTGAATGCAACACATAAGTTTAGCATTTAACAGGTGTGGCTACATATTTTGGTCCATACTAGGGATGCACCGATATGAAAATTTCAGCCGATATCGATGTTCGATATAATTTTTGCTGATATGGCCAATAACCGATATTTACCGATATTACACAAACACATAAATTATATTATACAAATATGCACAAACACACTTGGGTCTTTTTTTGATACCGTAAATTCACGACCAGACCTCTGACATGACTCCCTACTTCAGTTATTCCTGGCTGCACAGCATTGATTTCACTATCATGATCAATGATGCTGCTCAACCAACCATCTTCCCTCCCAAAACAAACAAAAAGTTGGGAAATCAATATCGGATGTTAAAAATGGTCCAGTTTTACATAACAGGCCGATACGATATTCTAAAAAATGATATTTAGGGTATAGTTTTGAAATTTGGGGGATTAATAATAATAGTTAATAGTTTTTTTCCTATTTTGCATTGTCTCATATTTCAGTCTTTACGAGTCACACAAGGGTGAACAAAGTACTTCTTGCCACTGCACAAAACTACATTAAGCTATGCTAGAATAATTTATTGCTTCCATTTCCAGAAATAGTTGTGCAATCTAAGCAGATTAAACAGGAACAGCAGCCTATAAACAATGGGGGAGAGGTGTGTCATTGTTAATGGGAGAGAGGGTCACAGCAGGGGGTTCACAGCAGTTTTGACTTTGTATAAAACTTGGTGGATTCGAGATTTCAGAAATGGCAAATTGGGACTTTTTTTTAAAAGATGCCACTGTTGCCTTTTCTGCTTATAGAGCTGCAAACAGGCTGGAGGATTTGCTTCCTAATGATGCTGCTGGCCTTTATGTGGGATTTCAGCCTGTGCAATTCTCTGTGCAAACTGCTGCAGCACTGCAGGCTTCCTTTGGGCTGTTTTATGTAAATGTGAATCAGGATTACAGCAGTGGTCAGACTTTTTTTTCAGCTTCACAGGAAAAAAACATTTTTATTTGTTGGGAAATGCAGAATTTTTAAATAAACATCTTGAGACCATTGACTGTGGAAAATTTATCTTTTCAATTATTCATCTTCTTTCTCTCTTTTTAATTTGAGTTAGAAAACCAGGTTAGTTTTGATGAACACCATGTTAGCACTGTTATCTACACGTGTTTTAGTTCAAACGTTGGACCATAACAAAGTTCTAAATATCCTAACTTTATTTCAGGCAAGACTTAAAGCTGCAGTTGGTAACTTTTATGAAAATGTATTTTTTACATATTTGTTAAAACTATGTCCTGACAGTAGAATATGGGACAGATAATCTGGGGAAAAACCATAAAACTCCTCTTGCTCCTCCCAGTGGAGCCTTTCCTCCCGCACAGCATGTACCGTTGTTCAAGCTCAAGAAGCTGATGTGCTGCAGCTGTGCTGATGGTGGAGAAACAACATAATGTTACAGATAAATGCCACTTTTTGAGAGTGAATTTGCCACAGCTGTTTATGTTTAATCACTGGTGGCCCTGAGGGCTGTTTTAACAAAACTAGCTTGGGGGATTAAGCTGGGATTTTCAAGATATCCTGGCTGAATTGAGCCTCGATTCGGTTTCACAAAAGCAGTGGTGCATAAATTACCATAGTGATTTATTCTGTGCAGCTAGCTTGCTCCAGACCAGGCTAACAGCCAGGCTTAGTTAAATCTGGTGCCTTATCTGTTCAGTCAGCGGTCACGCCCATCAGAAACCAACGTGTTTGTGATTCTGTCTGTTGGGCATTTTTTAATCAGCCTACAATAAAATACCACTGATTCATTTGAACATTCAATCAAGTACTATTATTATTTTAATATTATGATGGTTATTATCATTATAAATGTCCATGTGGGCATTGTTACTGTTTGAAGGTGTTTCTGAATACTGTTGTTGTTCTAAGTTTGACAGAAAGGCCTTTAAAGGCACAGTGTGTAGGATTTTATAAAGTCTTTTAACCGAAACTGAGATAATCACTAATGACAATAATAAAAAACATGTCTAATCATTGCAGACAAAGACCTTGTTTTATTATTTTTACCTTGTAAAAAGCTGTTTTATCTCCATGATTGTGGGTCGCCACTACAGGCAGCCGCCATCTTGTCTACAAAGGCTCATGAAGGACAAACTGCGGTGGCGGCGTCAAAAATGGTTTTAGTTGTAATACTATAAATGTAATATTTGTTGTCTGTCATTGTAGCTGGGATAATTTTACTTATTAAAGCTCATAATCTTACCACTTGAAACATCACTAGCCCATTGCGGTTGGAATTATCAAAGGTTTTTGACACCTGAGAGAC
>NW_013952588.1:298226-303533 GCF_001266775.1 Austrofundulus limnaeus | reverse complement strand
CTATAATTATTAAAAAAACACAAAATAAGTATAAATAAGTATATATATATTTGTGTACAACCTGTTTAGATTGTCAAAAAGCCTGTGTTTTTAGAGTTATTAACAAAGTTTGTGTACTCAGACCAGTAATATTTGGGGTCACAAGTTTTTGCCATGGATATTTTGTGGGTCAGAAGACAAAAAGTTTGGGAACCACTGTTTTAGACTATCAGAAGTGTTGAGGGCATTTGAGAAATGACTGATAAAAAAAGCAAAGTTTTTTTCAATGAAGTCAAGCCACATCAGTAGCTCCAAACATGTATCGTTCTTTACAATGATGTGCCCATTTTTGAATGACTGCTGATGAAAAAGCACTTACTGTATATTGAGAAGGATTTCAGACAGTTAAGACTGTTTGTTGTTGGCTTTTCCTGACAATTACCTTCATTTTATGACAATTACCTTCATTTTATTGCTTTCCTGGGGATGGCATCCACTTTCTGTTTCAAGTCATTCATTCATATTCATTCAAGTCATTTAAGTCATTCAAATGTGCATGTAAATAACATGTCATCTTATCAAATATCTATTAAAATATTATCGAAAGCATGCAAATACTAACTTTTATATCAATATCAGTATTTATTTTTATTTTTTAAACATATTTAATTTTAATAAACAAACAGTAGGGCATTTAGGCTCCTATAAACCTCCAATCAAAATATGTTAATTTGATGAGAAGTACGGTGCACTCAGTTTTTTTTTATCTTAAAACTGTGATTGATCTCAAGGTCTTTTGAAGAAATCTGTGGATGAGCATTTACCTGGAGCCTATTGCACGAATTTAGGATAAGGGATTAAACTGGGATTTTGGTGTAAACCTGAATAAATTAAGCCTCGAATTGGTTGCATGGGAGATGAATCACTTATGTTTCTGTGGTAACATGTGCTCTGAAACTAACCTGGTTCCGACCAAGTTTAAAGTGAAGCTTATTTAATCTTCTAAGCAGTAGAGTCACTTTACTGCAAAAATCGTTCATCTAACCAAGTTTTACGGTCTTATATCAGCTAAAAAGCATTTTTGATCTTGTTTTTAGACTGATATGCTAAACTATATCAGAATATGTTGAAATTTTAATCTTGTTAACCTGAAAAGTTGTCTTTATTTCAATAAGTCTTAGCAGCTGTCAAACTGCAGATTATTAATTATTATTAATTTGAAAAGATTCATAGTATAATCTAGTATATTTTTACTTATGGCTAATTTTTGCAGTGTCTGATCAGAAATAAGTGCTTCATACAAGGATTAAATTTACTATTTTTTTTCTTTGCATTAAAATATTACAGAGAAAATATATTAATTTTATTTATTTATCAAGATTATCTGTAAAAAAAAAAAAACCTTTAACCTCAGCTTTGTGCCTGTTGAAGCCCCTGCCCCCTCCCCCCAACACACACTCCCCCTCTCATTTCACCGCTGCAATATTCCCACCCCCCAATCAGCTGTTGATGAGCTGAAGGCTTGTTCAAGCTCAGTTTACAGCTCATATCCTGAATTTAGAAATCTGACTTTTGGGAAATGAGCTCCTGGATTACTTCCACCTGGCTTAGCATGGTTGCGCCTCTTCGGCCTGGTTTGGCCTTGAAGCCAGAATGAACTGATCAAGTTATGTCAAGCCTAGATTTATCTCTTATCCTGGATTTCTCAATCCTGCTTCTGTGAATTATCCCTCAGCACTCACAGAAGGCTCCGCTGTAGAGGCGGGAGGGGACAGGACGGGGCTGTAGAGGCATAGCTGCAACAGATGGCAAGATGGATGCTGTAAGATGTGTTTGTTCAGATTTTCAAGCTAAGTCCACAGTTTTCTCAGCACTACCTATTGCACCCTTACACAATCTGAGAAGGTCATCAAGGAAATTTAAGCAGGTTAACATCAGCATAAATGCTCCAGAAACAAAATAAATTTTGTTTGTCTTGGAGTGCAACAGTCACATCCATTCTGTACATTTTCTGAGTAAACAGGAATTTTAGAAACGAGTTCAAACCTTTCCAGAATAGTTTAACAAGACGTGCATATGGAAATAGATTTTCACACATTGGCCATGTAAAAGCCAAACACACAGCTTGCTGTTTCTTGGTGACAAACACACACAATTTAGTAAAACTGCAATAGAAAATATAACGTTTCTCCATCAATCACAGCCTTGGAGAAATACCACCTTATGTGTTTTTATTCTTCTGGTGTCTGAACATAACTTTCTATTTTCACATCATTTCTGGTTTGAGTTTTGGATTATGGGTTTGTGGCCTGTGAATATTTTGGATTTTGGAAAATGGATTTGGATTTATAAGCACCTGCCCAGTGGAAGAGGTAGAGCAGCTTCCTCTCTATCCTCTAAAGTGGAGGTGAAAATTAATGTTTTTGCTCCCCTGTTTTTTTGATTTGACATGTGAGCACTCCCAATAAGGCCGGCGCACAGTGAGGCTGGTCGGATTGGACTTTCTGATTTTTGAGTTCCCAAGTTTTCACGGTATTTTTTTTAAACTATCCATAGTATTTTAATTTAAATATTCAATGTTAAATATTATATATATATAATAATACAATATATATAAATATTTGAATTATGTTAAACATCTTAAAACTGTGTTGCCATAAACACATCTGTAACCACATGCTTTTGAGGAGCACAGAGGGATAAGGCACATGATTGTCTATAGGCCACTTCCATTTTCACTGAGAGGAAAACTGTGTTGGAGCAGCGTATTAATACAGAACAAGTCATGTTTGATGATTCCTAATGTTGACAAGGTGTAGACAATGACACATGGCCATAAATAATTGTGTGAAGTTGTGCGTAATTGTGGAACAACGGCAGCTTTGTCAACGCTGGAGCTGGAGGACACCACTGAAGGAAATGTAACTGATTGACTGAATGTTTGATCCAGTTGTGTATTTTCCCACATTTTGATCATTGCAGCCTTTTGGTTTAAAACAGAGAATAAGAGTTGGTGTGTGCTATCAATGTATTTTGTCTGTAAAATAAACAATAGCTGGTGACATTCTGATGTCTGACATAAAAGGTAACACCTCCAGGTGTGTCACCAGGAAGACGCACATTCTAAGGTCAAGTCATCATTATATGAGTAGATTCAGCCTGGACCAGATTGGGCTGTTTTGGTTTTGGTTTCCTGTAACAAGCTTAAGGCTTTTGACTCTGAGGCCTGTGTACTGTGTATGGAGCTGATTGGAGTCAGATGAGAATAAATATTTTTAAAAGACATGCTATTATTTAGACTTCCACTTTTGAACGACGCTGATTTCTACACCGCCAATAGAAGAAACGGGACGACGCGTGTTCACTGACCTGCTGGCATGCAGTGATGTCTGGATTATTAACCCATTTAAAGTGTCCAGGACCATTGTTTTGGAACTTTGTGCTCAACTGGTCCCAGCAGTACAGCGAGAATCAATTAGCCGTGTGTTGCTGATGACACTTTAAAGGGATCCCCGATTAGTTGTAACATTAAACTTTATTTGATAAACATTTATTTTAACTGTAAAATAAAGACTGTAAAAATACTGTAGGCTGTTTAGTTTTGTAAATTTTTAAAAATATATTTTAACACGGACGGAGCCATTTTATTTACACGCAAAGCATTCTGGATAAATGATGACATCAACTAGGTCATCGATGCGAGACTGCTAGTGAGCTATATCCACCCTGAAGATAAATCTTGGACAATATCTGATGAGAGAGCGTTGACAGAGAGGAGAAGATAGAAATGACTCAGCCTGTAACTGAAAATATGGATGGAGGACAACAGAGCTGCTTCATGGAAGAAGAACCTCAGCTTAGTCTGTTAGCCTTTGCACTAGCCTTCGAGCTATATTGCCTGATGTGGATTAGCTCGATGCTAGCGCGACAAACAAGCTAAACTGAGGTCCTCCATCCATATTTTCAGTTGCAGGCTGAGTCATTTTGTGTTCCCCTCTCTGTCATGTGGATGGAGGACCTCAGTGACGAGAGGAGAATGTGTAGCTCTGAGCTAATACATATATATGGTGATAGYATCAGGGCTAACRMTAAAGCTAACAGGCTAAGCTGAGGTTCTTCTTCCATGAAGCAGCTCTGTTGTCCTCCATCCATATTTTCAGTTACAGGCTGAGTCATTTCTACCTTCTCCTCTCTGTCAACGCTCTCTGGTTTCATTTAAATGAGCCAATCGTCAGATGTTGTCCAAGATTAACCTTCAGGGTGAATATATCTCACTAGCAGCCTCACACCGAGGACCTAGTTGATGTCATCATTTACCCAGAATGCTTTGTGTGTAAATAAAATGGCCCCGTCTGTGTAATATATTTTTAAACATTTCGTTTAAAAATCATAAAAAAACTGAACATCCTACAGTATTTTTACAGTCTTTATTTTACAGTTAAAGTATTTGTTTATTACATAAAGTCTAATGTTACAACTAATTGGGGATCCCTTTAAGACCACACTGGAGGGATTTTTTTTTTGTGTGTGTATTTGCCTTCCAAAGACAGCTGGATGACATGTTTATTTGTCCCTGAGCTTTGCCATATCAGCTGTATTGGACCTTCTCATCCATACAATGAATGAATGATTTCATTTTTTCGGGACAGTGTGCAATTAAAACATAAGTTGATGCATTGCACCAGATTTAGCCTAAGGCTAATTTACATCTGTAGTCCCATCAAACAGTAAAAACAAAACAACATCCAACAGTAAAATAGAAATAAGAGAGGAAAAAAAAACAGAAAAATAAAAATAATCTAAAATAAAACATTTTGCAATTAAAAAAATACATAAAGCACCGCACTCTCCAAACACAAAACCATGCCCACCTCCACCCCACCCTCCAACCCACACAACCAGAAGCAACTCTAAAATTGATTACCCAGTGCAATTTAATGATTGCAACATTGGGTAGATTTGAGATTTTTTAAGATTATTTTTAAAACTAATAACAGAACTGCACGTTTTTACATGATCGGGAGCAGCATTCCACTGAGCGATGGCCTTAACTGAAAAAGTTGCTTGACCAAAGGCTGAGCGTCAAGCAGGAACTTCACAGTTCTGCCTGGATGTTCTAGTTAAGCGCAAAGAAACAGCTGAACGACAATAAACTAATTTTTGCAAACAGATTGGCGCTAAACCATTAAAATTTTGCATACTGTTTCCATATTTGAGAAAACTCTAAAATTCTCAAAAGAAAATAAGTTACATGTCAGCACAACCTGACAATGATGGTGACTTAAAGGCTTGTTGTCCAATATTTTGAGGGCCTGTTTGTAACAAGAC
>NW_013952588.1:294951-296854 GCF_001266775.1 Austrofundulus limnaeus | reverse complement strand
CAGGACAACTCCCCTAACCACTCTACCACAGCCGCCCCCAAAATTATGCTAACCTCCTCTCGAGTGCACGAGCAGCTGGATACGAACAGGTGGAATTCATTTACACACTTTTCCTGAAGATAGAAGAGTTTGTTGAATCTGACGTGACATGTTCGTACGAACCCTTCGTACGAACAAAAGTAAGAGAAATTTAAGATAAGAATACGAACATGTTCTTGCAAGAGGCCCAGTGTATTCAATGAGAATATGTCATTCATAGAGGATGTGTTATTTGAGTGTTCCCTTTATTTTTTTGAGCAGTGTATATTAAATTCCCCTATACTTAGGTTTAAACACTGTGTTGATTGACGCTTTTATCTTGACATCAATTATTAAATAAATAAGTCTCTAAGGTCTACCAGGCCCCTGAGCTTCTGTACTGATGGGGATTATGCACAATGTTGAAAATGCCTCAGCTTCAGAAAAAGTTCTGAGCTACCGGCACATTTGCACCCACTGTTCGCTTCATTAATTTCTAACAGTGTGTACTTCATGTACAGTAAGTGAGGGATGATATGAGATGGGTGGCTGTCTTTTGCTTTCCTCCCACCTTTGTGTCTGACCTTTTACATTTTTGTTCATTCAGCTGGTGCGCGTCGCTCTGACATCCACAGCTCTTCTTTGCTCGTGGCATTTTTATTCCCCATTACCTTATTTAGAAGTGTCTTTGACTCACGTTCCTTTAAGCTCCTCATTTTTCTTCATCTAGACCTTATATTTGCTTGTGTGCCTAGAGGAGAATCACACATTGCAGGACATGTTTGCATCTATTTGCATATTTAAATGGATATGTGTCGGGGAGGAGTTTTATGTGCGCTCAGTTCTACCTTTAATAGGATGTATGACAGAAAGGAGCACAGAAACATGGGTTTGATAACGCTGAATGTTTTGTGTGCATGCACTTTCCCAATTTGGCCCAGTAAGCCAATTTTCAAAGCTGTTTGATAATCATTTCTTCTTCGCTCACCTCCTTCTCAACATGAAAGTACAAACATCCAATCTGATAAAAAAATAGCTTATTTAAAGTGTACCCTGGTTGTTCAAAGTCTAATCCTTCTGATTCTCTTTTTTGGTATTGCTGTTTGCTGTAGGTCCTCCTACACTCCACCAACTCTCTTCCAATTGTTACAATAAAGCACTTAAACTTTCCCTGCTGTGTTAGTTTCTGTATCTGTATTACACAGAGCAGTCAAAAAGCAGAATTATGTGACTCTCATTCAAAAGCTGTAAAGAATAATGAAAACAAAGATGGGGAAAGGGAATATTAAAAAGGTTTGGTGACTAAAAACAGAAACACAATGCTTTTAAGATGATGAAAAGAAAATTGTGTTTAGAACTGGTGGGGAAAACAGAAAAAAACTAATTTGAAGAAAGCATGAATTGCAATGCGTTTATGGATGAAAAAAAAAGACTAAGGCTTCTGATAAAAACATTCAGATACAAACTTTTAATTGTATTTTTAATGTTAATCACTTGTCTTTCCTCTAATTTATTCTAATGCCTTTAAAGTAAAGCAGGAAGCATTTACATAAATACTTCTCTTTCCACATCACTGCACAAGAGTAATATTTACAGCGGGTATAAATAATTATTGAACACGTCACCATTTTTCTCAGTAAATATATTACTAGAGGTGATAATGACATGAAATTTTCACCAGATGTCGGTAACAACCCAAGTGATCCATACATACAAAGAAATCAAACCATAAATGTCCAGAAATGAAGTTATGTGTAATAATGTGGAATGGTTGAGGGAAAAAGTATTGAACATGCTTACTGAAATTTATCTAATATTTGTACAAAAGCCTTTGTTGGCAATGACAGCTTCAAGATGACTCGTGTATGGAGAAACTAGTCGCATG
>NW_013952588.1:292167-293894 GCF_001266775.1 Austrofundulus limnaeus | reverse complement strand
TAAATCTGTGCCATTCCACATTATTACAAATAACTTCATTTCTGGACATTTATGGTTTGATTTCTTTGTATGTRTGGATCACTTGGGTTGTTACTGACATCTGGTGAAAATTTCATGTCATTAGCACCTCTAGTAATATATTTACTGAGAAAAATGGAGACGTGTTCAATACTTATTTTACCCGCTGTAATTTCAAACGGAAATCAGTCTAACCTGACAGGTGTGCTAAACTTGACTTATTATTTTCCTCTAAAGTCAGTGATGTATGACTAAAGGACAGCTAAAGGAGAAAAAAACTATCAACAGCTACTAGACAGAACGTCACTTCAAAGATGGCTAAACTTTCCCTTTAGGAGCGGGTTGGAGCTTGTGCTTCTCAGTCCACTATATTCAAACTGGACTTCTGACAACAAAGAATTTTCACTCTTTTGTTATGAAGGAAAGAAAAGTTGTTTTGTTTTAGCATTAACACCCCAGACGAGTCATCAGTACACCATAAATCCACTAAATATACAAAAGAAACAAATTACATTTTTTCAGTCTAAGTGTTCTGTATAGGGAACAAAATTTTCCCATTAAAAATAAACTAAAATAAATTGTTCAGACCCCTTAAAAATCACAATTACTGTAGTTTCCAGTATACTAGACATAAATCATACCTAATAACATTGCAGACACAGTATTTAGAGAAATAATAATGAAACCACAAATATTAATGACAATGAAGGAGAAACTATGTGTTTGTGGGTTTTCTCTGGGTACTCTGGTTTCCTCTCACTGCTACAAAATGCATACAACTAGTTATTCTAAACTCGCACAACAAAATGCTTAACCGCACAGTGAATTTGCAAATAGGAAAATAATGGCCTTGCTGTACTTTTACTGTAAAAGTCTAAATTAAAGTAGGAACCGGCGAACAGATGGAACCGATTCTCCACAGCAGGTTGTGTTACAGGATAACTGGCACCATTTGGCGTAGGATGCCACACAAATGTTGTCAGTTGGTGTGTTTTAGCACCAAGCCTGCCCTGCCAAGCATCTGCCAGATTTAATGAATACCCACGATGCAACTGTGTGCGTATAGCATGGAATGATGAAAGTGGCTGCGGCTCATTGCCAGTCCACCGCTCTCTAATAACTTTGGCCTTCCACTGATGTGGTAAGCGGCACAAATGGCTATGACACACTTGTTAATGTGCTGTTGTAATGTGTGCAGCAGATTTAAGCCATTTCCATCTGGAGCTAGTTTACTTTATTATGCCATTTTTCAAAATATATTCTTATATTTCCAGTAGAAGACGAGGTGTCTGTTCATTCATCTCTTCTTCCATCCAGTTTTAAAATTTAAAACGTGATTTGGAAACAAAATGTTTATTTAAACCTAGTCAGAACATCAGATTCATAAATCACAAACTGGTTTAAATGTTTGGGTTTGGTTAGTTTCTTTTGTTTAGGAAGGTTTCTCATGGAACTCATTTTACAGAGATAAGGCTAAAATTTGGTGCAATAGTGGCTGTGCACTGTAACGTAACACATACTCGAAGAGCGCCACATTGGGCTAAATCTTTGCTCAAATTTTTTGCATTAAAGGCACAGTGTGTAGGATTTTTGTCAAGTCTTTTAGCCGAAATTGAGATAATCACTAATGACAATAATAAAA
Organism: Austrofundulus limnaeus; assembly: GCF_001266775.1. Classification (NCBI taxonomy): domain Eukaryota; kingdom Metazoa; phylum Chordata; class Actinopteri; order Cyprinodontiformes; family Rivulidae; genus Austrofundulus; species Austrofundulus limnaeus. The sequence continues at coordinate 292,234 of NW_013952588.1, read as the reverse complement.
AACATGTCTAATCATTGCAGACAAAGACCTTGTTTTATTATTTTTACCTTATAAAAAGCTGTTTATA
>NW_013952588.1:285184-291032 GCF_001266775.1 Austrofundulus limnaeus | reverse complement strand
ATCCTGTAAGGAGTCAATAACAGGAAAAATATACACTTTTTAAACAGTAGTGTGGTGGTATTCAAAATGCAGCACTTTAATGAATGTTTGGCTAAATGAACTGACATTTTTCTTTATTCTTGAGGTATTTTCAATTAAATTACATGCTTTGGTAGCTTTTTTTAACCACCCACTCAACTACGTCGAGGCTGGTTTAAAACCAACTGTTATAATAATGTGCTATGTTGTGTCATCAATGCATGCTCCCATGCAATAACAAAATATTTGCTCTGCATTTGACCCATCACATGAGAGAAACACCTAAGTGGAGCAGCAGGCAGCTGCAGGGACTAAGCAGCTCATATGCATCCACCTCAAAGCGTGCTAACTAGTTTTAGAAAATCTTCTTCATATAAACAACTTTTATTTGAGCAAAAAATATATATATATATAAATATAAAACATCCATTCCCTGAAGGTGTCTTTAAAGCAGTGAAGGCAAATCTTTAACTTTTATTCAAGACCCAGAGTGAGGTTCTAAGCATAAGGTGGCGAAAGTTCTCGAGAAAATAAATGCAACACATTGCGATGGCTAATGAAGTGATGGAAACACAGTTGTCTGAGAATGTGGGTCAGGTTGGAGGGTCAAGGATGGCAGGTTGCAGAGGTGGGGTGAAAATGTTTGTTGTGGCAGATGGTGCCTGCTGGTACATTCAGGCCACAGAGGGCAGACAATTATTCATGGAGCTGTACGAATAGATGTGCAGACAGCTTCGTTTTCTCTTCTTTTCATTTAATGTGGAAAAATAAGTCCTTTCTGCCATTTGTGCAATGTGATCATTATTTTATTCACGAAGAAACAGTTTATCTCAAGTTTGCAAAGTTGCTATGCTGCAGTTACATAAATGCTTGTCTTACTTGTGAAAAAATACCTGCACTAAACAATTTTAACTATTTATCAACTTATACCAAACAATTCCCAAACAATACTATGGAATAATTTTATTTTCCACAGTAAATTCTGGCATTACTGTGTTTTTGAGTTGTGTTGAAGATTGCATTTTTAATTAGATCTAGTAAAATTTATCACTTAAATCAAAATTTAGGCTATCTAATTCATGGTGATTTGGTTTGATAAGTTACTCTAATACAGAGTTCTACAGAACACATTGTGATTCCATCGGAATAAAGGGTTGGTGGGGAAATGAATCTCAGTGTTTTTCCTAAATCTGTTGCCTCTATGACCCAAGAATGGCCAGACAGATAATCTTTGTCATCTATTGTCTGGAATACATTTCTTCTCTGTTTTCATATTTCAATTATTTCCTTCTTGGTTTAAATTCTTAGTCTCTTCAGAAGACAATGGTAAAACATTCACACCGATAAAGTGCCTTTAAACCCATAGGAGTTCAAAAGTGCTTTCTCTTTCTCACTCACACAGACCAATAATAATAAGTTTGTTTTGGAGTCTGACCCTACTTTCCATTCCAGGTGTGTCTTGTTTCATATTTTTTGTTTCTAGTTCACTCTCACCTGACTGTTTGTGCTTCCTCAGAGGGGTGATTGGCTAACTGATTCTGATTACTTATTCCGCTCATTTGTGACCAATTATCCACAACAGTGCATCTGCGCTGCTCTCCATTTCAATGACGGCCGATTCGTCAGGTCACCTCGGTGGAAATTAATCTACCAATCTGCCTAACCTGCTCCACTTACTCAGAGGATCGCAGTCCTCATTCAGAGTGCTGCGTTCACAGCTTCAATCACATCTGGAGAAAACCTGGTGAACCTCAAGAGCCCGAGTGCATTCTGCTTTGAATCGTACCGTGAATCAACATTACCGAATAATCTTAAATTTCCATGTTTTTTACTTGCCAGCCACGAAGATGCTGAAATAGCAGGGTCTGTGGCAACACAGACGCAAAGAGAGAGCAGGGAGGGTAGAACGAGGACAGACTGCCAGTTTATAATTAATTAATTAACTTAAAACAAAATTTTTTGACAAGATTTGTAAGATTGCTCTGTGTATGAAAAATGGGGGGAAATCTGTGTAATTTGCGGACAATCTGCACAACTTGACAAAATGCCACGGCCACAAAAACCATCAATGATACACAGGAAACCGGGATTTAGAATGCTGCTGCACCACGGATGTGTCACGTAGAAAGAATGAAAATCATTACTGAAGCAACATAATTTTTCTTCAACCGCAGCCACAGCTGAGCCACAAAAATTTAACAAAAGCATTAATACAAACATAACTAGAGACCGCATAGCGGTAACACAATGACCCCCGCACGCACAAATGCACCAGAACTCAGAAGTCTTTATTCATAATGTTATGATTGTTGTCTGTATTAATGTTTTATTTTAGTTTCTGTCTTGTCATCTGTTTTCTTCCTCCTGTCTGCCTTTGCTCCAGCCCCGCCCACTCTCACTTGCTCCTCATGTTTCTCTCCCAGGTGTTTCCTGTTTGTGCTCGTTAGTCTCACCTTTATCTTCTGTGTCTTGTCTTTACTTCCCTGTCTGATCATTGTGCTGTTCACAGCCTATATGTTTGTTGCCTTGCCTTGCCTCTTTTCTTCAGGGTGTCAYTCAGAGCTGGCAGCTCTGGGGGTTTCTGAGTCCCACCCTCCCCACCCCTCTGATGCTGGACCTTCTGCTCCAGCTGCTGCTGGTCCTCCAGCTCTAATTCCTGTGCACCCTCTAGCTCTGGTTCCTGTGGGCAGTCCGGCTCTGGTTCCTGTGGGTCCTCCGGCTGTGGTTCCTGCGGGCCGTCCGGCTCTGGTTCCTGCAGGCCGTCCGGCTCTGGTTCCTGTGGGCCGTCCGGCTCTGGTTCCTGCGGGCCCTCTGGCTCTGGTTCTTACGGACCCTCTGGCTCTGGTTCCTGCGGGCCCTCTGGCTCTGGTTCCTGCGGGTCCTCCGGCTCTGGTTCCTGCGGGTCCTCCGGCTCTGGTTCCTGCGGGTCCTCCGGCTCTGGTTCCTGTTGGGCCTCCTGCTGAGCCACCTGTTCCTGGGTCGTCGGCGATCACCTCCATGTTGCCTGGGTCGGCTACCTTTGCTTCTTCTTCCCCTCTGTCGCCTGTGTTCGCCTTCGCCAAGGCTCTGGCTCCATCAACCTCCGCCGGCTCCTCATCACCTCTTGCCTCCTCCCTTGGCTCCATGTCTGCTCCTGCCTCCTCCCTTGGCTCCACGTCTGCGCCTGCTTGGCTCCACGTCTGCTCCTGCCTCCTCCCTTGGCTCCACATCTGCGCCTGCTTGGCTCCACGTCTGCTCCTGCATCCTCCCTTGGCTCCAAGTCTGCTCCTGCCTCCTCCCTCTGGCTTTGCTCATCTCCTGTGGCCTTGTCGGATGTGGAGTGGGGATCTCCAGGTCATCCTCCTGATTTTGGCCTCTGCTGCGGGGAAGTTCATGGCCGGCCTCCTGAACTTTTGTTTTTGGGACGTCAGGAGCCGTCCCTTATTGGGGGAGCTATGTTATGATTGCTGTCTGTATTAATGTTTTATTTTAGTTTGTCTTGTCATCTGTTTTCTTCCTCCTGTCTGCCTTTGCTCCAGCCCCGCCCACTCTCACCTGCTCCTCATGTTTCTCTCCCAGGTGTTTCCTATTTGTGCTCRTTAGTCTCACCTTTATATTCTGTGTCTTGTCTTCACTTCCCTGTCTCATCATTGTGCTGTTCACAGCCTGTATGTTTGTTGCCTTGTCTTGCCTTGCCTTGCCTAGCTATACCAAGTTAGTTTTTGAGCTGCCCTGCCCTGATAGCCTTCTTTGTTAAATAAATCACCGTTTTGCCTTTTTGGATTTTTGCCTGCGCTATGGGTTCATTCCTGCCTGAAAATCATAACATAATTTTTCTTCAACTGCAGCCACAGCTGAGCCAAGCCACAAACATTTAACAAAAGCATTAATACAAACATAACTAGAGACCGCATTGCGGTAACATAATGACCCCCGCACGCACAAATGCACCAGAACTCAGAAGTCTTTATTCCTAATAAATGTCATGCTACTAGGTGCATCCCAAAATTGTAGTGGTTTGGGTGGGGGTTTTTTTTTTTTTTTTTTTTTTTGGGGGGGGGGGGCATTGGTTGACCTGATGGATAGCCCCTCATCAGAGCTAAAGAACCAAAGAAAATCTGAAGCTCCTATGTTTAATAGTTTTTGAGCAATAACCATTTTTGTATGTCCAGATACCCCTTTTTCAGAAAAATTGGGGGTCCGGGGGGGTGGGGGCAATGATGATGGGCCTGATGGATAGAGCTTCATCAGAGCTAAACAACAAAAGAAATCTGAAGCTTATACATTGAACAATTTCTGAGTTATAAGCATTTTTGCATGTCCAGACACCCCCTCTTTGGATGGAGCCCCCTCCTCAAATATGGGGTCTATTGTAAAACCGTTGGCTGGCGCAGTGTAGGTCAGACTCATCTACACTCCTGCCAAATTTCATGTTGATTGGTGCAGCCGTTTCTGTACTACAGTTGACCAAAAATCACTGAAAAAAAAAAAACAGAATGAAAACAATATGACTCCCGCTTACGCTTCGCGTGCGGGGGTCAGAATAAACTGATAAAATAAAACACTGGAATATTTTACTCACTGGTTCCTCTGTCCTCATGACAGATATTGTTATTGTTATTATTATTATTATTATTATTATTATTATTATTATTGATAACAACAAAAAATTCTAAGAATAATACTGTACTAAAATGTACCTCCATATTTTGGTTAAGGGTCTGGTGCAAACTAAATGGTCATGACAGTTTGTGAAGAACGGCAAAACATTTTATAATCCTGTGTTTACATGTTCATGTAAAAAATTGTGAGGAATAAAAAAATATTTTTCAAATGACAACAATGATTGTATATTTTATTTGGAAGACTGTGTTTAAACCACATACACACAAAACAGAAATATAAACTTGAACAAAAAAGTAAGGAAAATATTCTTTGGTAGAATATTTCTTTGTTGTAACAATGCTTCTTAGCAATAAATCATATACACCTGATTAACAGCACCTGGAGGTACCAGAAACTCAGAACAAGAGTCAATAGCAACAGAAAAAAGCGGTTTGGCATTGAAGCTTTGGATATTTTTTATGTGCTCAACCTACATACTCAGCTCTACTGCTCATCCCACAAATGCATGTTCCTTGCAAATGTGGCACAATTTAAAAGAGAAATGAACAGGCTTTCCAACATTATAAGATTTATTGCCAAGAAGCATTCAATAAATAATTTGTTTGTTTGGTTTTGTTTTGTGAAAGTTCCGTTTCAATAAAAAAAGCTTTATCACCCACTTATTTTCATGGTTTTGCTTTTACTTGTGTTCTCCACTGTTCATACATTGTTCTCCACTGCTGGGGACCAAATTCCTTTCCATAATCAATCATTCTTGCTTTGCATTGATTTAGAGTGCTTTAGACAAAATATTTCTCTACAAGATGGCAAAAAGCAAAACGGAAAATATAAAAATGTGCATATTTCCCTGGATGATCGCCTGTAATGAACATGTTTTTCATTGGATTTTACGACTGGATCCTGGTGTCTGTACCATGACAATTCAGTACAAATACACATATTTTTAAGCAACTTTTGTTTATTTCTTTTTTTTAGCTACACTGAATTGTGCTTTGAAACATTTTTTCTTTATTATTAGTTAATTTTTCCAGTTATTTGTTTGTAATAATTTGATGTTTCAAAACACTAAACATACTGAGTTCTGCGTTTAGCCTAATTTTGGCAAAATAGGACGATTATTTGTGACCATTTTCACACACATGAGATTGTACGCTAAGGTGGTAAAATGTACTGAACGTACAAGCAACTCATCTCATGGAGAATATATATATACAGTGTATATATA
>NW_013952588.1:283725-284994 GCF_001266775.1 Austrofundulus limnaeus | reverse complement strand
TTTTTTCTGATGAGTACGATATGCAGAGGAGCCACCTCTAACAGATGGCATTTGTTTTCATCATTGCCATTTTGAAGGGCACACTACCCACACACATACTCTACAGAGCATTACATAAAATCTACAGAAACCTGAAGAAAAATAACAAGATTTCAAAAAAATCTGTTGACAACTATTTCAAGGCAAAACAAATGTACTGTTTCTCTCTGCTTAAAGACTGATCTAATGTATTCATCAAATGTCTGAAGTACTTCCTAAAATTAAAGTGCTATTAACGTCATTCGTGCCTTCAATGATTCAAACATGACCCGAGATATATTTGTGCTAATCTAAAATTTAAACAGCATCTTATTTGAGCCATTTTTCAGTGTGTGTCTGAAACACAGAAGATCAAGTCTTTGAAAATGCAACTCATTTTGAAACACGCAGTAACCTATTCAAATAATAAAATTTATGTGCCATTAGAATCTTCCTCTGTGAAGCCTTCAAGAGGTTTGACTAAACAAACGCACTGATCAAATGGCCTAAAAGCTTCTCGTGGCCTCAATAACGTCATTTCTAAAGAGGCCCTGAACGGACAAAGCTTGAAAAGCAGAAGAGAAAACTGAGCAGGGCATTAATATAAATGAAGTAGCAAATGGATTTTTTTCTTTTTTTTAAGAATTACTAATTCAGTTTAAAAGGCACAGGGAGGGGAAACTACGACAGAAAAGAAGCAGCTAATTTAAAAAACAATGACTAGGTGGTCTTTTTCTCACTAAAATGTCTTTGCTTCTCATAGTTTCTCTCCTGGGTCACAGTTTTAAACATTACATCCTCCTATTTTAATCAACACATAACCACAAATGCACTTTTCATTAGTGAGGACGAATTTTCCGTTTACAACCAGGAAACTTAGTATATTATTGGAATGTATGTTTCTGTAGTGCAGCGTCTCTTTATATCTGCAATTTTGATACAGGGGATTGTTCCCTGACACTGACTCAATTCATGTCTTTTTCAAGGACGTAAACTCACCTACAAAGTGTTTAGATGCCCAGACGTAAAGGACAGTGTGGGATATAATTTCATGCACTCAGATTAGTGTGTGAAGATAGCCAAATACAGACATCATATACCGTGGGGAGAACAAGTATTTGATACACTGTTGATTTTTCAGGTTTTCCCACTTGCAAAAGCTTGTAGAAGACTGTAATTTTTATCATAGGTACTCTTCAACTGTGAGTGGTGGAATCTAAAACAAAAATCCAGAAAAATACAATGTATGAT
>NW_013952588.1:271841-277617 GCF_001266775.1 Austrofundulus limnaeus | reverse complement strand
ATTAACGGTTTTGTTACTTGTGCACAATCTTCCGAAAGATAGGCATATTTATTAATCAATTTTCTAAATGCTTGTAGATTATTTTAGATGTACATCAGTAAATTAAAATACTGTATAAAGAGAAAAGAATTTCAATATTTTAGAAGAAATGGTTTTAGTTTTTGTTAACTACCAGCCAAACCAATAGAATTTTAAAAGAAATTTGGATTAACGGTTTTGTTACTTGTGCACAATCTTCCGAAATATTGACATACACGTACAGGAAATGCACATATAGCTGAACTACAAAGATGTTCCTAACACATGCATCATGTAAGAATGCAACATTTGTGTTCAACAATGTGAACGCAAAACAATTTACATAAAGACGTGGCTTCTCAACTGCTTTACCCAGACCTGAAATAATAACGAACTGAAACCACAGACACCTGTGCAGGTACAACCAGGAACAGGTGCAGGTGGGTGTGGCAGAAACAGAAGCAGGAACAAAGCTGAAACTGAACAGAGACAAACTAACCAGAAATACACAAAGCAGAACACAAACCAGGATAAGTACTAAGCAAAAGTACAGGTCTTGACAGCCCCCAACTGTTATGTTTAAAAAACAAAATAACAGGTGGGCTTCTCCACAGAGTTATTCCTATTTTTGCGCATGCTGTATATACATTTTAGAGTACAAAAAACATAGTTAAAATGTTTAAACTTGATTTTTATGTCAGGTTTTGTGCGATTTGGCTTTAAAGAAGTAGTTTAACTACAATAATCCACCAACCACTATCAATCCTTACAAGCGAACTTCAAACAAAGCCAGGCAGGAGCTGTTCTTGTGGCTGCACGATCTGTACAGGAAGCTCATTTGTGCATGCGGTAAATGATCGTTTTCTGGAATGCAATCGATTTATGAAAAAATACTGAAAATGATTATTTCAATACTACATTATGAAGATGTGTTAAATTATATTTAGAAAACAGTTTTAATATTTTATACATTTTGATTAATAAAATATAGATTTACGATGAGTTCATATTTAATTCTAATACCCTGCAGACTATTTTCTAGACAATCATGTTATAATTCATCTCATCTTTGTTTTATTTATTTCCTGGAAAAAAATCTACATCTGTTGCAAACATTGCCTTTTCTATGAAACATTGCAGGTGATAAAAGACTGAAATCGAATCTATTCGGTCATCAGTCTAGCTAAATGCTACGTGCAATTTTTTTAGTGCATGTGCAAATGAGCTTCCGTGTGCAAAGCTCAGCGATGACGTCAGAAATAGGACGGGGGTTATTTCGTTGGTCTGAATCAGTGATCACAACTTAAATAGTTCAAAGCAACAATACTCAAAATAAATGATAAATATTTGTGTACTTATAGCAAGTGAGTTAGTACATAAAACAGTTCGTTTTAGAGCTACTTAACTCAGTTTATAAAAGTTACTCTATTTAGCAGAAGTGAGTACAAATAACTTGTTTAGTAAGAAACACTATTGGGTTTTACAGTGTGGATAGATTGGTACACCACTGCTTCAACTCGTTTGTTTGAAACTGGGTGGTCTACTGTGTGGGGTGTACAAAGGTTACAGGGGCTCAATGTTGGAAGCAGTTGCAACACCCACGTTTGTCCCTAAAGCTCTGGTCACTCAAAGTAGAACACAGTGAGAGAGGGCTGCCATATTGTTCACTTAGAAATACAGAACTGTAACACCTGTGCCATGTTCTGCACTAAATAACTACTTGCACCACGCTCTACTGACATATGCAGGGTCCTCGTGATGCTAATCAATTTGATTTGATTTTAGAATCATAGTAAAAACAGTGACATGACCAGTCACATTTGCAGTTTCACTATTCTATCCGCACCACTCCATATAGTTGTCCAACATTTTTTTAAAATCTGAGTTATATAATGTTATGGTATAACCTCTGAGAACTGCTTTCACAATTTATGCAAAGCACATTTTGTGAAATTTAATTTATGAAAATGACATTCTATTATAATGGACAACCTTCAGTTTTGTAGTCTCTACTCCTCTGACTTGACTGTATAAGAGTTGTGCCTAATTCATATCTGTCTGCCAGAGTGACAGAGCGGTGAGGCCTTCTACATATTTAAAAAAAAGATAGTGAATTGAACTGAACCAAGACATTACATCATTACGTTAAGTTGTGTATTGGTTTCTGTGAAAAAATGTTTAGAAATAACAAACAGTTTTACAGTGTAAGAAGAACACTGCTGGATTTATGGAAGGATTAGAACTGGCTTTGTGTCGAGAAAGCAATTACAGTGAGCAGACTGGACTGTGTCTCACTCGTAGCCTTATTTTCTGCTCAAGTCTTAAACGCCTATTGATGTTTCACCTCTGATCTCCTAAAAAAACATTTCATCATTGCATGAAAAAACTCCAAATACAATCTCTCTGTACTAGAAACAGCATTGTCTTAGTCTATTGCTTGTTTTCCTCTGTTGACTCTGACGTGCTGAGATCTTAAAACTCATTAAGACAGCAAATTGCTCTGAGTCAATCAAAAGTGATGCACATAATCGTGTCGTTATGCTGCTGCGAGCTGAGCCTCTGATGCTGTTACTTCATCTGGTTTTAGAGGCTGATTAAGGCTGCAGAAAGGTTGCTTTGCACGAAGCAGGGATAACAAGAGGCTTTTTTTTCCCCCACAAGGCAAGCTGCTTCACCAAAGACACTTGAGTGTGGTTGCTCGTTGTTCCTGGAGGGAATGAAACACGCTGACCATGAACAGCATAAAACTGAGGTTTGGTCCCACATTCAGCAGCTGCTTGAGGGTGGAGACAAGGAGGTAAGGACAGGTGGAAGAAGGGCGAGCAAGGAAACAGAGGAAGGTTTGACATCAAAAGACACAGAAAAGGAAAATGCATGTTGTTGTGGAGGTTGTAATAAAAATAACATAAACTTTGACTAAGTAAAATCTTTAAACTCTAGAGCTTTACATTACAGTAATCATGCCATTACACCAGACACCATTACAGGATACATTAGCATGTATCTTTATTTTCTTTAACGCAGTCTCGTGTCCTTTTATGTCACAGTAGCTGAGCGGCACCATCTAGTGACAAAAAGTAATAAAAGCAGCTAAAAAACAATGCAATCACTGTGCAGACCTAAGAACACAATGCATACCATCCAACACCCTTTATGCCATTGTATTAAACTAAAAATCATCTTATGATGAAAGGGGGTGGAGTTAAAGCTGTTTAGGTCAAACCATGAAAATAACATTTTGCATAAATTTATGTGATATGATATCTCGTGTGATCTATTACGCCTCTCCTGTATTGTCACGTCTCGGTGCAGGTGTGTCTCCAAGTGAGTTTGTCCCTTTTTCTGTAGGTAGATCATCATCAGGTAGCTTCACCCAGTGTGGTCTTTGTAATTAGACTTCATTTCTTAAAGAGATCCACCATCAGTAGTAGTATTAGACTTTATTTGATAAATATACATTTTAACTGTAAAATAAAGACTGTAACCGTTTAGTTTTGTAAATTTTTAAAAATACATTTTAACACGGATGGAGCCATTTTATTTATACACAAAGCATTCTGGGTAAATGATGACATGGATAGGTCCTCGGTGTGAGCGAGCTATATCCACCCTGAAGGTTAATCCTGGACAATATCTGACGATCGACTCTTTTAAATAAAACCAGAGAGCGTTGACAGAGAGGAGAAAGTAGAAATGACTCAGCCTGTAACTGAAAATATAGATGGAGGACAACAGAGCTGCTTCATGGAAGAAGAACCTCAGCTTAGCCTGTTAGCCTTTGCACTAGCRYCAACRCTATATTGCCTTATATGTATTAGCTCGGTGCTAGCGCAACAAACTAACAAGCTAAACTGAGGTCCTCCATCTATATTTTCAGTTGCAGGCTGAGTCATTTTTGCATTCCCCTCTCTGTCATGTGGATGGAGGACCTCAGTGACGAGAGAATGTGTAGCGCTGAGCTAATACATATATATGGTGATAGCGTCGGGCTAATGCTAAAGCTAACAGGCTAAGCTGAGGTTCTTCTTCCATGAAGCAGCTCTCTTGTCCTCCATCCATATTTTCAGTTACAGGCTGAGTCATTTCTACTTTCTCCTCTCTGTCAACACTCTCTGGTTTTATTTAAAAGAGTCGATCGTCAGATATTGTCCAAGATTAACCTTCAGGGTGGATATAGCTCGCTAGCAGCTTCGCACCGAGGACCTATCCACGTCATCATTTACCCAGAATGCTTTGCACGTAAATAAATGGCTCCATCTGTGTAATTTATTTTTTAAACTTTAAGTTTAAAAACTATAAAAACTAAACAGCCCACAGTATTTTTACAGTCTTTATTTTACAATTAAAATATATGATTGTCAAATAAAGTCTAATGTTACAACTAATCGTGGATCCCTTTAAAATTTGTCAGCTCTGTATATTATTGCATGTGCAACTGTATGGAGCCGGTTTGTCTGAATCCTTCTGGTATTTGCTCTTTTCAGCCTGCTCCATCAAGCTCAAGCTGTACGCGCTCCTCCACTAAAATAGAAAAAAAAAATGTTTGCGGCTCCCTCCAGAAGGAGTTGACAGGTTCTTTACTCAGTCAATCTACCAGCGGTGGTCTGTTGACATCAACATCAATTGCGTGCTTTACTCAGTTACACCCGCCTGGGACCACAGCTGGGGTGGATCCAAAAACTGTGGAGGAACTGGAAATGAAGACACATTTGGCCGAGCCTGAATCGATGTGAAGCTCTTAAAACCATGTGAGTGAAGAAGGAGCTTTAGCATTTGGAATACTACCACACCAAATTTTAGCTCAATATTTGTAAAATTCACTGAGTTATAGACATTTGTGTGGTTAATAAGGTCAGTTTCCTGTGGACAAGTCTTACTAGAAAGAATACAACTTATCTTAGTATAAAAAGAGATAACAGAAAGTAAGATAAAAAGTCAGAAGTCACTTAAAAAAAATAATAAGAAAGAGAGAGAAAAGAGAAGCAACCAACCATAACGAGACCCACCTGCACATGTGTCTCATGTTCTCACAGGGCGCTGTGCATCACTAACCTGCAGGGTCAGGGGTGTCTCTCTGTGCTACACAGCTGTTCTACAGGCTGTAATCAAGCCTTTTTCACTCTAATTGGACTTCAGATGTGAAATACACGACTGGTGCCGATTCTTCTGTCAGCCAGCAGAACGGAGGAGGCATGTGAGCTGAAGGAGGCTGAGCCACCAATCAGCAGCTGGGAACACGCTAAAACAAATACAAGATAGTGAAAGACAAAGGCTGTCAGCGTCAGTGACTAAAAGTTCAGGAAATCAAGAAAACTTTGCAAAAATAATGCAAATTATATTCAAATACGCTCTGAGACATGTTGCCTTATTATAGAGTGGAATATTTATGAGGAAGAATTGATTCAGAGAAATCCAATGTAGAGGACTATAATGACATATTTACACTTTTATTAAAAAGGGCTGAATGCTCTGAAGTTTTTGCATTGAGGTGTAGGATAAATTTAAATGTAAGGTGAGAGCAGTAAAATTTTTGTGGTCCAGTTCTGGCCAGAGCCGGCTCTTGGCATAGGCGAACTAGGCGGTCGACTAGAACGCCATCTGCTGGAGGGGGTGCCAAACTGCAGAAGAAAAAAGTAATTATTTGTAATCCCTGGTTGTAACTCTGCTCAGCGCCCCTTTCAATTAGCTTTGTCTTAAAAAAACGATAATGAAGTATTACATGGAAAAAACTACTCCTCTACCCATAAAACATCCCCCC
>NW_013952588.1:259365-271484 GCF_001266775.1 Austrofundulus limnaeus | reverse complement strand
TATTTGCTTTCTGGGAAAGCAAATAAATCTAAGTTTACCATAGTACCTTACACTGTCAAACTTGTTTTTAGGGGTTTAAATTGGGGTGGGTGGGACATAGTTTGGGGAGAGGGAAGGGGGGTTGCACTTCAACTCGCCTAGGGCACCAAAATGGCTAGAGCCAGCACTGGTTCTGGCCCACACAATGCGCTTACTGTCAGCCCAGATACCACAGAGAATGATAGACCTTTGGTGGCCCAGAGGTGGTCCATGCACCACCACATAAACCAAACCACAACTGGGCCAGTTGGCAGTAAATTGTACAAACTAACTCCGTAACAGATGTGAGGAAGCGAACACGAGTGGTCGTGGGAGACACAACACACTAACAGAAAACTGAAGACAGGGGACAGAGGCTGTGTCTCAGTTCAGGGGTTGTAACCGACGTAGACCGCGGCTGACGTTGGCTGTGGTCACAGTCTACGTGGGCTGTAGGCTGTTCGTGTCAGCTGCAGAGAAATACATTTAAAGCATTAATAATTTGGGTTTGGCTATCAGTACTTGTAACTGCTTTGCAATAAAAGTTTCTTCAGCTAAGTTGCTTAACCTACTTTGTTTGGTCTGTGATAAATTTCCAAACTCTGTCAAAAAAATAAATAAATAAACTGGTGTAGAATTAAAATAAAACCTCCGTCTTTGTTTTCCTGTTTAATTTGCTGACGGCACGATGAATTCTGGGATACCATCGGCCGCGGACAATACTCATATACAGCCTATGATTTCTAACTGGGAACTAACGAGGAGCGAATGAGAAACACCTGGAGGGGACACATGAAGAACAGGTGAGCATGGGCGGGGCCAGAGCAGAGACAGGCAGGAGGAAGTGCACAAAAAGCATCAAAGAAATCAGGAAAACCAAGAAAACATAATCAAAGAAAAATACTCAAAGAACAGACAGTGACAAGCTGAGCGTCATCTACAACAATCTTTGAGCACAGATTATATGAGATTCAATTCAGTTTATTTATATAGTGCCAAGTCACAACAACTGTTGTCTCAGGGCACTGTATGCCTAAAATAAATAAATCAAATAAAAAACAATAAATCAAAAGAGCAGACTGCGCCGAATCTTGGCTTCATCACAGTCTCCCATCCTGAGCAGTGCACCGGCAGCAGCGGAGAGGAAAAACTCCCCCTTAACAGGAAGAAACCTCCAGCAGAACCAAGCTCAGGATAGGCGGCCACCTGCCTCGAGATCATGTGTTACATGTTTCACATCTAGGGCTGCCACAAACGATTAATTTTATAATATTGATTATTTTTTCGATTAGTCGACTAATCAGATCATACGTTAATTGAATATAAAACATACAGCTTATCGCACCAGAATGCAGCTGCTATTATATAACCATCGTTAGATTTTAGCTATATGCTAACTAAAAATAATTGCTGTGGAAGGTAAGTTCTGCTCTGCAGATATTGCACAGGTTTCTCTTCCATTTTCTTAAAATGATCCCACACTTTTGAGCTCCGTTGTCAGGTAGCCATGATACCAGAGCCTGTCTGTATAATGTCTTGTGACGTCCACGGCCTCCAGTTACCACTACTGTGCATGTGTGTCGAAGACAGAAAGGCAGATGTGGCAGCGGAAGGTGTCAAAGCAGTTTGGAGAGAAAAACAAAGTAAAGAACAAAAAAAAAACCCAACAAAAAATGATTAATCAATTATTAAATTAGTCATCGATTATTTTAATAATCGATTAGTCGTCGATTAATTGACTAATCGTGGCAGCCCTATTCACATCATTAGCATAATGCTACTTTCAAGGTTTAACCAAAGCATCTATAACTCCTAATTAAAAACAGTAAGCGATGTGCTTCCATTCAGTAAATTTGAGATCTTTAAATTTGATGTGATTTTCTTGAAATCAAATGAAGTATTCTGTTCTCTCCAGCTAGTTTAATCTAATAATCTCAACAGAACAGCTTATCATGGCGTAGACATGAGTGGTGCTTGTGTTAACACCCATATTCATTGTTCAGTGCTGCTGTTGTGACTTGGAGATGATCTATATCAGTGTTAGTGACACTGATGAATGTTCATCAGTGTCACATTTTCAAATGAAATCAGCTGTCAGCACGAATGAAAAATGACCTCTTTTGTTTTTGGTGATAATGAAATAGTGTGTACGGTAGTTATCATGGGAAGAACGAGCTTTGTTATCTCCCGGTAATGACACAATAAAACAACTATCGCAACAAAACAAGCTTTGTTATTGAAAGGTAATGAAATAAGTAACTTGTATCTTGAGATAATGCCACAAAAAATCATTTTGGACCATGTTTTTTTTATTTGTTTCTGAAACATTTCAAAGGTAAATTAATGTTAAATAAATGTCCAAAGCAAACGGTCAACTTACCCAGTAGAAACAAGCAAACAGAAGTTTTAAAAAATGTCTTGCAGTACTAGTTGCTTTATAAGAAAAAAATGTGTTTTTAAGCCTGCCAAATTAAATTCCATTACAAAATATTACTGTCTGCCTACAAAGAGATGTTGCTTTATCACATGTAGTTCAGAGCTTTTTATAATCTTACACCCTTGGATAAAACATGCAGCAGACAAGTATTGTTTTGCTGCATGTATTATAATGTGGAACACATTGAATAAAATTAATATACAAGATAACAGCTCAAACAAAAGGGTTCATCACATTGGAGAATCAACACACCACCCCTGCAGGTTATTGTTTAGATCAACCAAGCATTACAGTCTTTTCAGGTTTTTTCAAAGATTTTTCAGCCAAAGACCCGATCTGAAGGCGCACTTGAGGGAAGCAAGTGTTATATTATATATATTATATTAGATAGCTCTGCCAACTTTTTGGATCACAAGCTCTCTGCAAAACCCAGTCAGTTTTGGTTCTACTCGTTTTTCCATCTTGCGTCCCGTTGCCTTCAGTAAAAGACAGCCCAATGGGAACTTTTTTCAAGTTGTAGTGTGTGCTGCATCCTTTTTCCCTTTTGGTTCGAACAGCTGCTGTAAGTGTAGAAGTTAAATCAAATCAAGTCAATCTTATGCATAAAAGAACCTTGTATGTTTTGATAAAAGCAGTGACATATTTTGGTACATTTGTCTGACCCAGTTTCTTAAGACTACTGACAAATGTCCCAACAGAATTTTTAAGAATGGTAATCAAAGCAATACTGTTACTATTTTAGATGCTACAGTAAAGTTTAATTATATTGTTGCACAACACTATAAGAATGTATTACGAAGTTAATGGATGTCATGATGCAGTAGAGCAGGATGAACACAACTTAAATCTTTAAACAATTTGGAGGTTTCTGCTGCTCATTCTAATAATGCAATAAATTAACTAACGTTAACAGCATAACAACATTTTCCTTCTTAGGCCTCTAAACACGTCAGTGTGTCAGACTTATATAAACTCACTAACCAGGTGACAGGTGAGACAGGTAAAACATGGGCCTCATCTACACTATTCTGTATTTTTTTAAACTTTTTAATTGTTTTGTCTACGTTTTTATGAAACCTGAAATATTCATGTTTCCAGTAGGTGGCGAGAATGTCTATATTGGGCGGGGCCAACCCATTCTCACTCCCAACTCATCACATATTGACACTTGGACCATTTGGACACATCGGGTAACACCCCCCCCCACCCCCCCACCCCGTGTCAGTTATTAACGAGATGAGGCGGAGGAGGAGGAGCGCATTGTTATATTTTTGAAAAGAGTAGGAAATGCATGACATATAACTGTCCCAGACCCTAAATTGAACTTCTATTAGCCCTATACAGCCTATCCATGACCTCAGTACTTAAAATTAACCATTAACCCTGATTTCTCTTATTAACCACAAACTACCACTACACTACTAACAAGCACTTATAACACTAAAAAATAAGTATTTAAATGGACAATAACAGCAGGTAAAAATGAAGTCTTAAATCTGTTGGTTCTGCATCTTTTTAAAGAAAATCTGTGTCCAGATGGTAAAAGAGAAAACTCTGTGAACAGTGGGTGGTTAAGCTCAGCTAAAATTGCTTGAGCTTTCTTAAGGGATCAATTTCTGTGGAGAATAGAGATGTTATTTAGTGAAACATTGGCAATTTTGCTGCAAAGACTGGCAATGTGGTGTATGAGTTTTTTTGTTTTTGTGTCAATAACCCATACCTAAAACCATAACAGCAAATAAAAGAAAAAGTAAGAACAGATTCAATAAAACATTCTCATAAAACTACTGTCTATGTTAAAATTCCTTAATTTATGAAAAAAGCGCATACGTTGGTGGGCTTTTCTTGCATACAGTATCCACATTTATCAAAAGAAAGTCTGTTGTCAGTTAAGGTACCCAGATATTTATATTCTTCCACAACTTCAACTACATGATCATTAAATTACATAGGACAGATGGCATTTTTTAAATAATGATCACTTCTTTAGTTTTGCTGGCATTTATAGCTAAAAAGGATGAATTACACCAGTTAACAAAATGTGTCACCACTGGGCCATGATCAGGGTCACCTGACTTTAAAAGAGACACAATTGCTGTGTCCAAAATGACAGGCCGGGTCCTCCGGAAGACCCAGACTACCCAGGTAGTCCCAGGTGGGCCCGGTCCTTGGTAGACCGGGAAGACCGGAAAAAAAGAGGCTGTGAATTTGGACGGTCTAGCCTCCCGTCCTTACCCCGGCGTACGTCATGTCACCTAGCAACTGTGACGACGCTAAACAAGCAAACTTAAATCAAAATTAGAAAAATATCAATATATTAGCATTATTAATACCTCAAAACTATAAAATTAACTTAAAGGTACAGTATCATTTGAAGAACTAATTGACCCGCTGTAGGTTCATGGTTTTTTTGCGTTTTTTTTATGATAAAAATATTTTAAAACATGTCCATACAAATGATAAAAGTATTAGAATTACAACCGCCATTTTTTTAAAGTTTATATCACCATATTTTTTTTAAACATATTCTTTTCTCTCGCTTCGTCCGCCATTACTAGCTTAAAAAAATCTCCGGTCGGGCCGCAATGCATTATGGGATATGCAGGGCCGGGAAGGATCCATCAGACCAATCCTTCAAATCGGGGAAAAGGAAGGACGTATTTGTCGGCCGCATCGGAGGAGTCTTCGCTTTTGGACGTCCTTCGTCGCGGCGCTGTGACATATGCAGCCGACAAATTCAACCTTCGGAGGACCCGTCCTGCCGTTTTGGACACAGCCAATAACGGACTTGTCAGCAAACTTTAAAATATGCCCTCCTCCAAACTGGCTCTGACACATGTTAGTGTATAAAAAAAAATAAAAGGGGGGGCAGAACACAACCCTGTGGAGAACCAGTGGAAGAGTGCAAAGCATCAGATAAAACATCATTGACCCTGATGTGTTGTGATCTGGTAGTTAAAAAAATCCATTAATAACAGACATGTGAGACCTGATTCAAAGTTGTTTATTTATGTAACTGAACAGAAAAGACAGAAATCAGAAAACCAGGAGACATAATACCAAGAAAAGATCATCAAAATTTCCACTTCGGGTGTAAACACAAACAAATCATCGGTTAGATTGTTTCATCATTGTTTTCCACCACAGAGACTGCTGGATATGGGCACCAATGACCCCCACAACCCTTAGATGAAGAAGCGGGTATGGGTAATGGATGGATGTTTTCAAAAGGTTGTGTTTTGGCCGTCTTAACAAATAACCACTAGCAGTGTTTAAAGAATCTTCAACTTGCTTTCAAAAACTACAGTTTTGGGACTTCTAAAATGCTGGAGTTTTTAAATGGAAGAGGATTAGGGCCACTGAAAAAATAAAATAAATGATAAAAGTTAGAATTCTGAGATTCTGACTTTTAAGCAACTCATCTGAGCTTACTCATGCTCACATCCTCTGCCGAGGTCCGAGCACCGAACTCTAAATCCATTCATGTCAAACTTTGCTAATTCAGTCATGTCAATAAACCTCTTAATTTCAGCATGTCTTCATGTGTTTCCAGGTTGAAATGATAATTTTAGCACATGATCTAAGTTTGACAAAATGTAAAAAAAACCACCTTTATATTTGTGTTTTTACAGCATAATGTACTGTAACTCAAAATAGGCTGCTAAGCATGGGAATAGCTGTTTCTTGTTTCTGTGAATCCATCACAAATTAAGTTTTTAAAAGTTACCATTAGGAAAACTTTCACAAAAAACTCAGTTTGTGTATGGGTAGAAGGTATACACAAAGCAGAAAATGACAGTTTTGAACATGCTGTGGCCTGAGGTGCAGATGAAGTGCCTTTCTCTCCAGTTCCTGGTTGCTTTTAATCTAATTTAAAAAATAATGACTTCTTTATTTTAAAGAAATATAATAAAAATATCTTAACGTGTTCAGTTTCAAAGAAAAAAAAAGGATGAGCTGTCAGACTGTATACAAAGCTCACGGATAAAGAAATCCTTGAAATTAGTTGTTTTGAAATCCAACAGCGAAGGGGAGCATCCTCAAAGCACATGAGATCAATCATTTCTCTGCCCATTCAGAAACAATTGTAAAAACATGCAGCTGTTCATTCGGTTCTCTCCGACCTCCTTTTGACCGTCAGCATTGTCAGAAACAGTTAGTCACTGGCACAGCTAACGCGGCTCATAATTAGCCTCAGGTTCAGGAAGTCAAAGTACCGCAGCTTTAATCCTGTGTGACTCACAGCACTGCAGGGCTTTAAGGGACTGAAAGATCCTCTTAACAAATTTCAGTGCAAAAGGTGAACAACTGCATAAGAAGGGCGGCTGTGGCGGAGTGGTTACGGGAGTCGTCCTGGAACCGGAAGGTCGCTGGTTCGACCCCCCCGTCCAGCCGTCTCAGTCGTTGTGTCTTTGGGCAAGACACTTCACCCACCTTGCCTACCGCTGGTGGTCAGAGGGTCTGGTGGCGCCGGTGCATGGCAGCCCCACCTCTGTCAGTGTGCCCCAGGGCAGCTGTGGCTACAGTGTAGTTTGCCATCATCAGTGTGTGAATGTGAGTGTGAATGGGTGAATGCCTGTTAGTGTAAAGTGCTTTGGGGTCCGGAGGGACTTAAAAAGCGCTCTATAAGTTCAGTACCATTTACCATAAGATGTTATTGGAAAGAAAAGCAACACTTTCTGTGGACTTTAGCTGTTGATACTGCTGGAGATACAGGTGTCAAGTTCAAGTCTACAATTTCATTGACTATTATACAGTTTATTACACTGAAGTAGTTTCTGAATAGATTTCACATGAATAAACCTTTATAAGCTGCAGAGAAGTGAGGACAGAACTAAGAACTGTTCTATTAAAGTCCTGTTTTCAATGTACACCATGTACTGTCAAATAATGATACTCTGTGTTACGCTAAAAAGTACCTTCACATAAAATAATAAAACTTAAGATGAGCATGTATTTTTGCAGGCTGTATTTATGGACTGTATCTCAAACGATACTTGGCAAAAGAGGACGTTTGGTTCTGGAACCCTTAAGCTGTGGTTATCTTTCACTAAATGTTGTCACGGTGAGGTTATTTGGTTTGTTTGGGTTTTGTGTTGTGGGGTTATTTGGTTGGGTTTTCTTCTGTCTGTCTCAGGTGTGTTCTGTTTTCTGTCATTTAGTTTGCCCTCCTGTTCCCAGGTGTTTCCACTACTCCTAATAAGTCCTTTGTGTATTTAAGTTGTGTTCTGTGTCTGTCTGGTGTGGGTGCATTGCCTGCTGTCGGGTCCTGCTGTTCTAGTGTCCGTGAATAATACTGTCTCAAGCATCTTTGTATTTTTTTCAAGAATCAAGTTTGTTCCCGAGTCTGCTACGTATGTTTTTTAAAGTCTTGAGCTAAGTTACTGCTGTCAAGCCCTGAAGATTTTTGGTTAATAAACTCATTTTTGCTTTTGATCTCTGTGTTCCTGCATTTAAGCCATCAACTCCAGAGTCCTTCCCCTTTGGGAGATCCCAATCTTGACAATTGTAAGACATTGGATCTCACTGACATTGTGTGTGATGTTCCTACTTGTATGGACATTTTCTACTCAAAAACAAACCTGCAGGAGGAGAAGGTAAAACCTCTACACAGTAGCTCACATTAAACAGAAACAACACAGCAAAAGCACAGCTGGCAAAGTGGATATTTATTTTCAATTGATGATTGAGGATTTGGAGGATGAAAAACTGATATTTCTATTGTCAACTAAAGCTGCGTTTCCATTGACCATGCAAATGCGCAAATTAGAATTTCGAAAATAAATTTGCTCAATGGAAACATGTCAATTTAGGAAGAGGTGGTTTTTCGGCCATATCGAAATTGATTTATTTCACAAAACTGCAATGGAAACACTTTTTTCTCTTCACTGTAGTCACGTGATCAAGAGCCAGCTGTTTCTACTGGTGAAAAGATGATGAAGAAGAAAACAGAAAGTAGAAGTAGTAGTGAAATCACCGAAGTAGTAAAAGAAAGTATTAAACACACCGACTACATTTTCCCAAAAATGTCGCATACATAGCCGCTCCCAAGTATGAGGGACTTGTCACTCGAAAGCCTCAAAAAGACGCCGACGTCTCCTCTGATGGCTGATGATGAGCGCTAGTGTCGTGGTAGTAACATGCTATGTGTTTACATCTATTGCCGCTATGTTTGTAATGAGTTATCGCGAGAACAAGCGTATTCACGTGTGACTTTAATAGCATTTCTTACTTAATGGAAACGCTGCAATTGCGAAACTGTGTTTTTCGACATTAACAGAATATCGACAAAGTTTTGTGCACATTTGCAATGGAAATGCAGCTTAAGAAGTCCCATTTTATAAATTTGTCAGGAAGAAACTACCACCATTGCTGACAGACGTGAGAATATATCCCTACGCTGGCCGGCCGAGGAGAACTCCCTCTCGGACAACACAGCCACTGGGAGCCGCCTGTGTCTCTGTGCCCTCTACTCCAAACACTAAAAGTGTGCATTCTCCTTCCACAACTATTTTCACTATATTTATTTATTTGACTACCATTATGGGTAACGCTGGAACTTTTGTTTCTCTTCAACATAATGAGGTCCACGTACTCCACAAACTTCTGACCAGTCGCACAATATTTGGTGCATAACCTGCGAGACAGTAGCTCTGAGAGGGTCAATGCGTGAGACGGGGTCTTGGTGTTGTGCAAGAAGAAAAAGTTGCAAGTTTTGTTATGAAAGTACATCAGCGAGACTAAGTGGCAGCACGCTTTAGGGTCTCATATTTACCTTCTTGGCAGATGATGTTTCTTCGAAATCTTCAGCGCGTACTGAAGCAGTTTGCAGCCAAATGTGAAGTGGCAGAGCTGAGTCAGCTCCTCTAGGTTTGAAGTCATGATGCTCAACTTTAAAAAGATAGAATGCTGAGTCTCTGGAAGAGCTGAGGACTCTTGTTCACCAATGAAACATCCACTATACTCCAGGATGCAACATGACGGAACTCTCATTGTGTAGTTTAAGACTGTTCACTCAAGGAAAAACTGCGGAGGATAACTCCAGATATGTCCTCCCACTGCAGCAGACATCAAGCGCATCAGAATGAGCACAGAGAGCGCAATTATTAGGATGGATTATTTTTAGTTGCTGATGGAGGATTTGGCATTTTTGTTTGGGAGAACACTACTTTGTATGTTTGTTACAAAGAGACCACCACCGTTTGCAACAGATGGTGTAGGAACGTGTCGCTGCGCTGTCCAGCTGAGGACTGGTCAGAGAGTCACAGTTGTCCATGCTGTCTCCAGTTGTCCAATCTCCTTCCACAAGTTTTTTTCCCAGTATCTTTATATGTTTTATTTGACTTTCTTTGTCATTTCTGCAGGAACAGTTGTAATGTTGGCTGTATTTCCATACACTCTCAGCCAGCAGAAACTGCAGATGCTGCTCTCAGAAATCAGCTCACAGCAGCTACTTTACAAAAACACGACAAGACAGCGTCTCAGCAGGTGGAAAGAGAAGCAAACTATGCATTTTTTGTCTCATTTTTTTGAGAATGGCCC
Organism: Austrofundulus limnaeus; assembly: GCF_001266775.1. Lineage (NCBI taxonomy): Eukaryota > Metazoa > Chordata > Actinopteri > Cyprinodontiformes > Rivulidae > Austrofundulus > Austrofundulus limnaeus. The sequence continues at coordinate 261,487 of NW_013952588.1, read as the reverse complement.
TTCTCATTGACTTTAAATCAGGCTTAATGGGCCTAATCTGCAATAATGAAAATGCTTCTCTGTTCATCAGTTTTGCCAAATGGTCATGAAATGTGGCTCATAATCATAAAACAGCTTGGCTGGGAGCGTCAGGGAGGAACAGAAATAATGCTTTAGTGCATTTAGCTGATTTCAACGTTTTTATTGATTTGGCAGATTGAATTATATGTAACTTGATTATAATCTGGATTGGTTTTGAATTGGATTGTTGCCTGCTGACAAAAAGGTGCAAAAGGTTGCAAAAGTGTGTGTTTTGTGCATCTGTCTGTTAGCGAAACATATCGAGAATCAGACTTTAATGACACATTCAGGAAGTTTGGCCTCTATAACTGAATAAAATTTAGATCCAATCAGATTAAAGATGATCAACCCATCAAACTCATCGTCTCAAACATAAAACAGACATAATTTAGCCAATTTCACAGGCGTGTTCAAACTTGGCATGGCTGCTGATTGTCCACAGGTAAAATGTCACTAAACTTTCAGCCTTCAACCGTTGGAGTCAACTTTGTCTATTAGCAAAATATCTTATTAACTGCTGGATAGATTTTATTGGAGCTTTTAGCGAGCTGGCCACATACAGCTGAATAAATTTTGGAATCAAGACAATAAAAACTTGATGCAGCTACTTAACATTAAAACGGCTTTAAATCAGTGATTTTTACAGTGATTCATGAGATTGCACAAATTTTCATTCGATTGAAAGTGGATTTTAAATTGTATTATTGGTAAATTAAAGAGATGTTTACAAAATATATTATAGTATAACCAAAAAGTGGTTGGTAAAAATAAATACATAAAATGCACGCGCACACACGCGAGCGTCTGTGTTGACTTTTCCGAAGCCCAGTGAGAGAGGAAAGGCTGCTTGCTGCATGAACACACTCACCTGCACGGATAATGAGCTCATCACGCGCGACACAAAAAAGAAGCGGCTCGTTGAGGAGATGCAGAAGGGCTCGGGAGCGAACCCCATCAGCGACCGGACGTTTCTGCGCCTCCAAACGACGCGCGGACCTCTGGCGCCGCTCCGTGTAGCACGCGCCTGACGCGCACGCCTCTACCGTGTCTGTGGAGTGGAGCGATGAGGAGGCACAGTCTGTGGGCGCAGACACAAGCAAGGCTGCCCGAGCAGGTGAGTGCTCTTCTCTCTCTGTCATCTAACGGTTTTTAGCGCTGAATTTTATTGTTGGTTTTTTTTTTCCCCAAAAAATAATTTGCAGGCTGATAGATTTTAGAGCCGCTTTTTAAAAAACCAGACGCTCCATCAGTCACACGCAGAAACCCGACGGCTGGCTGCCTGTGATGTTAGATCCTGACCCAGAAAGATCAGAATTAAAAACTTAAAAAAATTCAACTTAAGGGGGGGGACTCAGATGCAGAAGATATAACTGGGTGAGGATGTTTAATTGATTGCGATTTATTGGGTAAAAAATCCAGCAGGCAGCATGACAGCTCCCAGCCTCACTGCTGGATGTCTCTGAAACTGAAAAAGTCTGATTTGTAATGTAGACTGACGAGGAGGAACAATTTTGTGTTTAAAATTAACAGGTAAGAACTGGACCAAAAAAGTTATTTAGTTATTTAGTAATTTTATTGAGTTATTTTTCTCATGACCGGATCATAAAAATGAGAAAATATAACCTTTTCGTCATACTTTATGGATGTTTTTAAAGAACAATGGTGCGCATATAAATATCATTAAACAACATTCTATAATTTGGGTGTTTGACATAAAATTTCAAGAAATTAAAGGCACAGTGTGTAGGATTTTGTCAATTCTTTTAGCCGAAATTGAGATTATCACTAATGACAATAATGAAAAAAACATGTCTAATCATTGCAGACAAAGACCTTGTTTTATTATTTTTACCTTTTAAAAAGCTGTTTATGTCTCCATGGTCGCGGGTCACCACTACAGGCAGCCGCCATCTTGCACCGCCATCTTGTCTACGAAGGCTCATGAAGGACAAACTGCGGTGGCGTCGTCAAAAAACGGTTTTAGTTGTAATACTATAAATGTAATATTTGTTGTCCGTCATTGTAGCTGGGATAATTTTACTTATTAAAGCTCATAATCTTA
>NW_013952588.1:252033-256090 GCF_001266775.1 Austrofundulus limnaeus | reverse complement strand
GTATTTACACACATATATACACTATATGACCAAGTAGAATGGATTGGATAACAACGCACCAAAGAGGATCTCTACCTTACACTATAAATTAAAGGGAAACTGACAGATTTATGATCATATATTTTAGTTAATATGAAATATAAAATGGTAATTTATTCTGACCATATCATATTGAATTTTTGTAAAAAAATTAAAACACTTTTTTTTACACCAAAATTATTTAGGCGGGCTGGAGCCCCCGTAAAATACGCCTAGTGACGCCACTGAAAGCCTACCTGCAGATTGGTTGCATGCAGTAAGGAATTATGAGATGGTTGATTTTATTTTAGTCCGAGTCTTTTTTAAAAAACATCTAGTCAAACAACGATCAAAAACAAAAGCAAAAATGGAAAATTAAAGTCTTGTCCATAACCCCGCCTCCTTTCATCACTGAACAAACTGACAGTGATGCTATTTTGGTGACAAAGTAACTCCACTGTACACAAACCCTCACATTATGGTTCCTGACAGTTTGACAAACTTTTATAAGACTGTTGTTGAAATGAGAGGCGGGTGAGCTACTTTGTAATCTGGAGACAAAAAAGCTTTTCCCACACATTGAGCAGAGGGAATTCATTGACGTGACAATAATTAGCAAGTCTTTTGCCAAGTATTTAATTAGTACTGTATAGATGAGTTTCAAGAAAGTGTGCTTGATGTTCTCACACCAGGCTGTCATTTGTGAGGGCTTTCTTTTGTTTTCCTGATTTAAAGAGGTTTATTTTGAGTATTAGTCTGCTGGTTGAAGGTGAAAATTTATTTTATTCATCCATCCATCTATTCATAAACCTCCCTCTCCTTATACTTCCTCCGTCACATCCTGCAAGACCCAAAGGCATTCCCAGACCATTTGTGAATGAAATATAATCCCTCTAGAGAGTTCTGAGTCTGTCCCATCTTATTCCTGTTACACATGTCTGAAAACACGTCATATGGAAGGTGAGCAGTAAACACCTTTTACCAGACACACAAACCCTATCAGTCAGCTGCTCTCAGTGTGCAGTAAGTCCCCTCTACCCTATCCTTTTGGGTGAGTTTAGCCACTCTGCAGAGCTTGGTGCAGGTTGGAATATAATTTGATTGATAATTTAAAAGGGTTTTCTTTCAGCTCAGATCTCCCTTCATCACAACAGATTGATACAGAGTCTGTATCACTGTAGACACTGAACCATGCCACCTATCAATCTCCTGCTACATAAACTCTCTAAAGTTGCAGCTCATTCCCAACACTCATTCCAGCATAAGCTGCATTATGCCCCTATCATTAAAGTGAAATTCCATGTCCATAAAATCTGTTTCAACGACTGCGAATCTGAATGCCAAGGCAGTCTTTGACTGTTACCCAATGCAGACACTTGTCTGCATTGAAGTTGTTCGGTTCATGTGCTGCCACCAGGGTAGCCCTGACATAATGCTATAGTTTGGAGTTGTTAGGACACGCAAAAAACAATTACAATAAGGTGATAATACATGGAGATAGCGCTGGGCGGTATGACCCAAATTTTATATCACGGTATTTACAGCATTTACACCGGTTTCACGGTATATCACCGTATTTTTCTTTTCATCACACGTCAGCTGATAATAAAATATATAAACACTACTTATGAACTTTTTTCGTTTACTGTACCTCTGTCTGTGTCGCTGTTTCCCTCCTCTATGTGTCTTTCTTTTCTCTGACTGGTGGTTGTAGACAGTAGTCGTGCATTTTGGTCCGGTTGTGAAGGAGGAGGGTTAAGAAAAGATTATTATTGAGTCTATTGTTTTATGTTATTTATTAAAGCTTATCAACATGACTCACCTTGCACACCAGTCATTTCCAATACCACTACAAACTACTTCCGCCAGGCTTTTCACAATAGAACCACGTTAAGTCTCCATCAGCATGACATCTCCATATTAACTAACCGCGTTAAATCTAACTTTGCACGTCACCGAAGAGGTGTTTACTACATTCAGTGATGGCGAAATGGATGTTTTTTTAACGTAAGCCAATATAAGCAGCAGAATCACCACCCATCGCTGCAACAAGCTGCTCCAACAATAACATTAGCTTGCTAATGCACATAGCAGTGCAGCGAGGAAAAATGTCCCCTGGGAAACAGTTCACTGGCGGCCGTGGCGAAATGCTCCACATGTGTTCAGGCTATTTAAATCGGTATGTCGGTATTCAGAAAATTCATGTCATAACGAAAATAAAAAATGGTATTTGGTACAAACCGGTATATCGCCCAGCACTACATGGAGATGATTGTTTTCATCACTGCCTTGAAATCTGTCACTGTTTTGTGTGAGGTTATTTTTTGGCCTTTTTTACCACTTTGATTTTAAAAAAAAACTACACACATGTATAATCATTATTAGAAGAATGCCTTTTGACTTTATAATCACAAATATCCGTAAGCAAATTATGCTCTTGTTTCACGAGTAGCTCAGATGAACTCAATGCATTTCCAGGAAAGAGAATTAAGATAGTCATTTTAATCTTAAACCCTGTAAGCACTTAATTTTTTTTCTACGTATCTGACAGCATGTGTTCAGTTACAGGTTTTATGATCAGTGAATCAATTATGTATGTAATGATTAGTATTTTGCAATAATCAAGCAATGAAAACATAGTGAGACACTTTATTAACTCGGCAAATCAGTTAAAAGGAACATTGATTTCTTATGCCGCTCAGCATGTGCAGCAATTATATTATTCTTTCTCATTTTCTAGGTCATCGTCTTTATCGAGAGGCTGGATTATTCCCCTGGGCTGCTGGTTAAAACATATACCAATGGCTTGGATATAGGCTGCTGGTTAAAACATATACCAATGGCTTGGATATAGAGTCATCTGTCACTAGTCTGCACACACAGGTAAGCACTTAACATCAGAGAGTTTCAGGAGCACTGCTTCTGTGTTAAATTGGCAGTACGGCATTAGGAGAAAAAAGTAGTTTATGAAAAAGACATTTTTTTCAGGTTCTGTGAACAGATTGATGCCCGACAGCTTGTGTTAGCGTTAGCCCTGATGTGAGTAATGGTATTACGCATGTTGCGGGGACATAAGTGTGTTTTCTTGGTCACACTTTGTAGACTTAACTTTGTGTTGGAGACAAAGAAAGTAAGATAATATCCAACATCCGTGATTTCATATAATGTGATTAGAAACAATTTAATTTCTGATGTCGAGTGGTGTTTTGAGAGTGTTAGTGGAGATTCAGCAGATTCTGGTTGATTTTAAATTGATGGAACGGTATCCTCTTCCAGCTGGCAGGAGGTTAAACAGCTTGTGAGAGCGATGATGGGTGAGAAGGACCTTTAAAGTACAGAGGGTGTTCTTTTCTTGGCTCTTTTTAAAAATCGATTCTAAGGAGTGGAGTGAGACCTCGATGACTTTATTAGTCCTTTTTGCACATTTTTCCTTTTACATTCTTCCACACCGCAGTTGCCATATCAAGAAGTGACACAGATGGTCAGGTCGCTTTCAGTAGTGTACCAATGGAAGGTGGTGATATTGGTAAGAGGAATTCACCCATGCTGAAGTCTCCTGAGGAAATTATCCTCTGCTGAGCTTTTTTGGCCAGGTGTGTGGTGTTGAGAGTTCAGGACAGGTCCTCACTGCTGTAATTTCCACCTAATCTTGTATGTTTGACTCCCATCACATGTGCAGAAATAGGTGATCGGCCTTTTTTTAACAGTAAAATCTACCTTCATTTCTTTGAGTTTTTTTTTTTACATTAGGTTTACATTTTGTTTCCACACCAGCTTAATAATTGTTTCAGCTCAGCTCTAAAATATGTTTCATTATAATTATAGATATAGCCCATCACTCTTTTCTCTACTTTATAAAGAGGCTGGTCTCCGTGTTGCAGTGTTGACTTTTTTTCACTAGTGTGTGAAGGAGAGTGTCCTGATATTTCAACCCATTCTCACTCCCGAGTCGTCACATATTGACGTTTTTCAAAGGTCCCTTTGCGTCCAATTTTGACGCATCAGGTACCCCCCTTGCGTCATTCCTTGCCGCCCGCGG
>NW_013952588.1:247676-251740 GCF_001266775.1 Austrofundulus limnaeus | reverse complement strand
CCGCGGGCGGCAAGGACTGACGCGAGGGGGGTACCTGATGCGTCAAAATTGRACGCAAAGGGACCTTTGAAAAACGTCAATATGTGACGACTCGGGAGTGAGAATGTGTTGGATATTTTCCAACACTGTCTGGTTTGGAAACTGCTTCGAGGCTGATAAGAAGGTGCTGAAAAGTGTGATTAGATCAGTTCAAAAATGACCAACAGCAGTCTTCCTTCACTACAGGGCATTTACACCAGAAGATGCAGAATATTATCATGGACCCCAAACTTCCAAATTATTAACTGTTCACCCTCCTTTGTTCAGGCAGCCTAAAGATCTGGACAACAAAGTGCAGTAGTTAGAGCTGTCACCTCTCAGCCTGGGACCTTTCTGTGTGGAGTTTGCATGTTCTTCCTGTGAGTACATGTACACTGTGTACACAAAACATGCATGCTAGGTTAACAACTCTAAAGTGTCCCTAGGCATGAGTGAGAGTGTGAAGGTTCATTTGTCTCGTTTGTCACTATACAGCATGATCCCATGATGGACTAAAAGAAAAGTGCGTAAAGAAAATGGATGAATAGACTGGTCAGAGGAACATGTTTTGTTCTCCCGTGTCTCAGACATGATGCAGGACAATTAAATCAGATTATGATGTGTCAGTTATAAACTTAATGAGTTGATTTGTGCAGAATATTGCAGTGCATTGTTTATATATCAGCAAAGTGAAGAGCAAAGGACTGAGGACACATCCTTGTGGGACCCCAGTCTGATAACGCATTACTTTTTACTGCCGACATTGTCTCTTGTCAGGACAAGAAGTTTGATATCAAGTAACAAAATAAGGTTCTCAGTCCAATCAGAGATATCTTCATTATAAACTGTTGTGGGATGATTGAGATAAAAATTGATGAGAAGTCTAAATCTTTATGAGGTGAATCATTTAAAATAATAGTGTTAAATCTTAATTTTGGATTGTCTATGTCACTTAGTGTCAGTGATGGGTACAGGACTGTATTTGACCTTATAAGATACACATGAAGCATCAAGCTACCTTTTTAAACACCCTAGCCATGAGCGCTACTGTGTAAATAGTTTGCATATTAGACATTTAAAATGACTTTTATTACCTGATTATGACCACAAAGTTTGCAACTGAGTGCACTGAACCTGTTATATTCAGAGTCAGATGACTTGTCTAGACTTGGCCCAGAGTAAATTGTCTATTCTTGTTTCAGTCCGGCAAGGTCAATTTGCCTAACTTGGTCATTGTTTAACTCATTTTTCTCCTAGTCTTGGATCAGTCAGTTCGTACTGATCTAGCCTAAATCAACTGATTTGTTCCCACATGGTTCTTTTGATATTGTCTAGTGTACGCCTAATTTCAAGGGGTTAGTCTGAGTATCATTTTGTTCTTTTTTTCCTTCTCCCACTCTGAGTCTGGTAGGTAAATTGATTGTTAATCCAATCTTAGTTGAACTGTTTAATCAGGTTTCTTATTGATCTTGTTTCGGTCTGGGCCAGCTGGTTTGCTCTAGTCTGGGTTTTTTGTAATCAGTTTTATTTTAATGCTGCATAAAGTGTTGTGCGATAGCTTCAAAACACTTGTTTTTTATTCATGGTTTCAACATAATCAGACTTTCTTGCTGAAGCCTATTTAAAAAAATGACAAGAACATCGGAATCACTAGAAGTAAAATATATAGATTTTTAATTATGGATGGCTCAGGACTTTATTAGGACTGAGCACAGAATGTGTTTACCACTAGTTCTTTCCCCACCACTAAGTCCAGCATAACTTGGTTCAGAATCTCATGCCACTTCTAAGCTGTTTTTTTTAATAAATGTTTCTGTTTGTAAATAAAACCTGCTTTTTGGCATCCATGTTTAGTTTGGTAGAAAAAAAATGACAGTTTTAAAATTGTGGTGCCATTTTTCTTCTAGAGCAATGTGGCACTGCGTAGTGGTTTAAATATACGCTCACCTCATGTCACCGTTTTCACACAGCGGTTATATCAGTTCTGTCAGAAAATACATCATTGTGGGTGTGATTACCAAGCCCCCCTGCAGGTCAGTCACACTGCTTTGAGAGCAAAAGTATGTTTACTTTTGGCTTTTGTTCAAAAGCTTTTCATGCAAAATTTTGTTTGAGTGATCAGAAAAAAATGGTGCAACTGTTTTGCTATTGCACAACAAAAACAGAATACAGTGAGGCAGCCAACTCAATATGTAGGTTACTTTTTTTCTTGTTTAAAAACATTGTCTATTGGCACAGTAGAAATGCTTAGCCAGCAGTTTGACTTTAGATGTTCTGATTTAAGGAGTTGAAAGAATAAGAAAAAAAACAATCAGTTTATTATTATTATTATTATTATTATGATTATTATTATTATTATTGTTGTTATTATAGAAAATCTGTGCATTGTAAAAGCCAACTTGGTCTTGTACACGAATGAAGGACGGATGGAACGGGAGATTGATAGGCGGATTGATTGGTGCTACATCTGCAGTGATGCGGGCACTGTACCGATCTGTTGTAGTGAAGACTGACACAGCTAGGGTCAAAATAATCTTCCTTCACAGGGTGTCTGGGCTCTCCCTTAGAGATAGGGTGAGAAGCTTGGTCATCCAGGAGGGACTCAGAGTAGAGCCGCTGCTCCTCCACATCGAGAGGAGCCAGTTGAGGTGGCTCTGGCATCTGGTTAGGATACCTCCTGGACGCCTCCCTGGTGAGGTGTTCCAGGCATGTCCCGTCCAGTGGAAGACCCATGACACACTGGAGGGACTATGTTTCTCAGCTGGCCTGGAAACATCTTGGGATTCCTCAGGCTGTTGCCCCCCACGACCTGACCCCGGATAAGCCGAAGAAGATGGATGGATGGATGTAGCCAATATCACTACTGAAAATAATGGTGGCACATACAGTGAAGTGGCAAACTGTAGCAAAATTGTAGGATCTGCTTATATCATCATTACATTTTATAACAAGTATATTAGGATTAGCTGCCTTTTAATGACCGATAATGATAAAGTATCATAAAAATCTTACTGGTTTAATGTAAACAAATAAGTAAATTGTAACTACCTTTCTGGATAACAATTACAAGGTGTTTCACCTAATACCTAGAAACTTACTTCTATTTTATATGTGATTGTCACTGCCTCATCAATAAACTTTCAAATACCGAAGCATAAAGGAGTGACAGAGGACTTTAGATGTGAACATTCAAGTTTTACAGATTGTCCATAAATTACACAAATTTTTACTTGATTTGTGTCATGTTTTGGCTGCTCCATCTGTTTTCTGCTCTCCTGTCACTAATGCTCAGCTCACCTGTTCATGCCATGCCTCCTCATTCTGTGCCACAGCAATCAGCCTCATCTGTCTCACCTGTTCAGTCTCCTATTTAAGCTCCATGCCTGCACTCAGCCTTTGCCAGATTATTGAACGGTTTTACCAAGCAGATGTCCAGTGTTTTTTCACAGCCCATGCCTGATATTCTGTCCATGACTTTAAGCCTGCCTCTTGACTTCCCCTTTTTGCCTGATCCCTGCCTGGTACTGTTTATGTTTCTGACCCTTGGATTAAGACCTCGTTTTTGCCCCTTGGACCTCGCATTTTGGATTACGATTTGGATTTGTTACTGGATCTCTGACCTCCCGGCTCTGACCTCGGACCACTCCCTGGATTTCCAAACCCAACTCGCTCCCTCACTGGGTACTGAACCCTCACGGACCAACAGGTCCCCTTTGTCCGCCGTTGGAAGTCGTTCTGAATCCAAACAATAGTCTTGTCAGATTTGTAGGTATACAGATGTATAGAGAAATCTCATGATTTTTTTTCAAAACTCAACGTCAAATGTATTGACAGGCCTGTAGGATGTAAAGAAAAAAAAACAATAAATAAAATAAAATTAAATAACTATTTTTTAAACCACTCTGCCACTAGAAACACATTGTTCACCGCTCCCCATCCTCATCCCCTGCTCCTCAGCACTGTTATCTCTTACCCACATTCTGACTTTTCCATTGCCTAGACTGCTTGACACACACACACACACACACACACACACACACACACAC
>NW_013952588.1:244783-247626 GCF_001266775.1 Austrofundulus limnaeus | reverse complement strand
ACACACACACACACACACACACACACACACACACACACACACACACACACACACAATGTAAGTAATACAGATTTTCTGTGGAAAAATTACACATTTTTCAGGGTCAAGATACAGGTAAACATCTGAAGGGGTTGACGTGTGCCTTCAGCTGCATAAATGCTTCATGATGCAACACAGAAAGGATTGAAGAAAGTCTATTTTGGTTACCTTTAGCTTTTGGAATAAATATATATTTTTAATGAGATTAACTGATGAAATAACTATCACCAGTTTTTTTTGGTGGTGGGGGGTGGTCATGCAAAATCTACTTTTTTGAGCTTTATATCAAGTTGTAATGCCATTCACTCATCAAGAAACTTACCTACAGTATTGCTTTGACTCATTCAAGCATGTTTTAACCTAATAGAGACATAAAGGAATGTGGAACTAAACATAAATTCACAAGGGTAATACAATAAACAAACCAAAACACTCAGACTATAACAAATGGCTACTTGGAGTTGGCAATTCAGCTAAATATTTGGTGCTTGTTGTGTTAGAAGCAATAGATACATGTATAGATTTGTAAATGTTGTGATATCATGGGGTGTTCCTGGACTGCGCTGGTCAGGTCTAAACAAGAAGATTAAACTTGTGAACCTGCAGGAAGACTCATTGTGACAACTCTGGCACACATGATAATCTGTGTCCAGTTTTTTATCAGGTGTATGGTCAAGTCTTTGTTATTTAGAGGGAAGACATGGCACCAGGATTCACTAAGGGAAGAAGGCGAGTCAGCGGGGGCAGTATGACAGTAAGATGCTTGGGGCAGTGTTGGGAAACCTTTGCTCCTGCCATTTGTACTAACTCAAACAGGGATACTGTTCTGCAGTCTGACACACAGGACAGCAAACTCCTGCATTCTCAGCTGAAAGCAAGAATGACTTGATAGCTTGGATAAGAAGGCCTGAGGGGTTTCCTGAAAACATAAAGTAGTTAAAGTTCACCGTAATCTGTAGTCAGGTTGTTAAAAGGTTTAACAGAAGGGGATTTTGAGCTGAATTCTACATTTTGAGAGTTGCAGTGATGTCTTAATTCAGTGGTTCTCAAGCCTTTCATGCCACTCTCCCCTTTGAAGGGAGACAAATTTTCATCCACTACTACTTCCCCCAACAAAAATGAGATGCAACTATGCTTAACCATTAGTTCATCTCCACCTACAATTTTATAGGACAGACAACAAAAGATGTACAAGTGGTCATGCTGCTCCCTGGACATGACACCACAAGAATATTTGGTCAAAACCAAAAGTCTTTCTAATGTCCCACTCACAGTGGATAACAACCTTGCTTTTATAACTTCTTAATTATCGTTAAGACTGAAGCTGTGTAATGATATTGTAACACAACAATAAATGAATAACATCTTTTTGACCAACTACCTCAAATGTTACATGTATTATGTGTTTAAAACGATGCATTTTTAACAAAACCTAGCAACCTAAATAGATAAAGTGTGTTTATTTACTAAACTGTCTTTTACAGTAGTATCTCATGGTGTAGGTCTCCACCTTAGCAAGCACTTTGTTCTGAATCATTCTGATTGCAGTATTCACATTACTGCAGTCAGAATGCAAATTGCACAAAAGCACATTATCCTGCATGAAGGATGCTCTGGCTCTGACAGAGGACAGAGCCTGAAAGGATGAATTAAAAATGAACACGTGTTCAAGGGAGCAGAAATACCTCATTGATTGCGTGCATGTAGAGGTCTTTTTCAGATACGCTTATTTTGCTGGGTCTGCTCCCAGTCACTTTTATTTTCCATCAGAATTCTACAATCAGCAGACACATTATTACCATGCATCGTTTCTGAAACACCTTCATCGATCATACATACATTTTGGCATGGACTGCAATTTGTTATGAGGATTTTATGTAAAAGTGTGCATTTTTTTGTTGCATAACATTTATAATGTGAAGTAGACCCAGGATAGTTCTATAAATATGCTCCAGGATTTGTTAACACTTGCGTGTTTGTTTATCTGTTTGTTGTAAAAGTGTCTCATGAACCACTGAACGGATTTTAAGTAATCATTCAGTAGTATACATGTATTAGTGTTTTTCATACGTGTGTGAATATGTGACTGTGTCTGTGGCAATGAGTCATTGCGGTCACTTTGTTAGTGACGTGAGTTCAGCGATCTGATAGCCTGTGGAATGAAACTGTTGCAGAACGTGGTGGTTCTGGTTCTCAGGCTGCCAGAGGCCAGCAGAGCGGTATCATTATATCTCAAAAATTTTAGACACTGGGCCTCATGCAAGAACAGTTCTGTATTCTTATCCTAAATTTCTCTTACTTTTGTTCGTACGAACAATGCCACGTCAGATTCAACAAACTCTTCTATCTTCAGGAAAAGTGTGTAAATGAGGAGCGTAAACTGATGAATGTGTATCCAGGCGCTCGCGCACGAGGAGAGGTGATGAGCATAATTACCACCCCAAAAACACCACATAAGGCTATACGTTCCTGCCCTACATACCAGGAAGTGTTCATTCATAAATGACATCACAAAATAAAAAGAAGAACTTCACGAGTTCGCAGATTGAAGTTCTGCTCTCAGAGATCCAGAAAAGAAAATATGTCATTTTTAGCAGCGTCAGCTGTGGAATTAAAGGAGCTGCAAGAAATGACAACTGCTGCTGTGTCTTCTGTGGGTTGTATAAACAGTCACAGAAATAACAAAAAATATTAATCATATTCATCTCTCAACAGTCCTGCTCCAGTTTTCCTTTGGTCAAATATTTTTTTAATTTAAGTGTAAACAACTGTGTTACATGGTTTTCATTTATTCAGTAGAAGAG
>NW_013952588.1:241825-243278 GCF_001266775.1 Austrofundulus limnaeus | reverse complement strand
GTGTGTGTGTGTGTGTGTGTGTGTGTGTGTGTGTGTAATTATACATACACACACATACTTATTTTTCTTTTAGTTTAAAAGTAGAACATGAATTGACTATATTTAAAAGTCTGGAACATCCAATTTCATAACAAACCTATAGACTTGTACAGATAATGTGTTATTCATTGCAACATCTAATATATTTGCCCCCCACCCTTCCCCCCTGTAGATCCGCCCCTGACTTGTTGGGTCTCAGTCATGTGAGTAGTCTTGTACATTTTTTTAACCTAGCAGTTTTTGAAGTTTATGAATTTTTGGATGACTTTCCAGCATGTGCTGAAGTTCTGCCTACCCTAGGAAGCGAGCCTGTGTTAATAATCTTGATCTATATTTTGGAGTTCCTTGTTCCCGCCTCATGAGTCGCGCACCCCCGACAACCCACCTGACAGTCTGTCTATGAACAAAATGAACGAGTGGACATCTATTTCTTTTACCTCTCCAAAACTAATCACTGAATACGCATCTGCAAATGATTAACTTTTGTATTGAATCTGATTCAAGATGATTCACACTGGGAAACACAAAAATGAGTGTGACTCAGACAAATTTAGAAATATTGAGCAAATATTTGACGTGACATCTGAGAGTCATTGACTGGCTGGTTTAAAGGTTTGTTCTGTTTTCTTACATAAGATGTTGTGGAATCTTAACACTGAAAAAAACTGAAGCTTCACCTACCATCTTTTTGTAACATTTCAAACTACTTCAATCCGCAACACAGTATGTTAGTTAGCTAGATACTAAATTGGTAAATTGCCATGTTGTTGTATGATCGTTTTAATTTTGGAGCTGTTGAAAGCTGTTTGTGATGATGACAAACACCTGTGAAGGTGTAGTGTCCTCTGCCTAATGAGCTTGAATGTGCCGTAATGAGATTTTCAGCTGCTTGCTTTTGCTGCAGCTATGATTTATGCAGCGACTACATGCTTGGCAAGTTAATGAGAATTATTGCATCCTGATCAAACTCTTAAGACCAGTCAAAAAAGTGCAAAATTTTGCATTTTGCAAAGTTGGATCTTAAGAAGGTTCTAAGTAGAGCTTCACAATGTTAAAAGAAGAAATCAGTGCAAGAGACAAGAACTTTTGAGCAGGGAATTTTCTGAAAACTGCATTTACATTCAAACATGATTTTTTCAGCTGGTCAAAAGTTTAAGACCATAGTCTTTAAAAGCCAAAAGCTGTGCCAAAATCTGGATTTCATGTCATTTTCTGTCAAGTCTTTACACTGTCAAGACCTCCTGATGGCAAAAGYAAAAAAGCTCACTGACTTTGAACGTGGTAGGATTGTTGAGCTGCATAAGCAAGGCCTCTCACAACGTGCCATCGCTGCTGAAGTTGGGCACAGTAAGACAGTCATTTTTCATTTTTTAAATGATCCTGAGGGTTATGGAACAAAAAAGTCAAGTGGTAG
>NW_013952588.1:232054-239025 GCF_001266775.1 Austrofundulus limnaeus | reverse complement strand
ATATATAACTCTGTCAAATGATGGTAATGCTGTCTAATGTGTCTGGCGACTTTCACTCACTGTTTTGACTGATATAAATAAATAAATAAATTAATTAATTAATTAATATGTAATGTAATGTAATTGATTATTGTGTAGCACCTGCTGCCAATCAACTCTTTCTATGTTAATGATTATTGTACAGCACCTTGTGAATTCCATTTCTGTGAAAGGTGCTCTATAAATAAAGTTTTACTTACTTACTTACTTACTTACTTACTACCGTATATACAGCTTTCCAAATCTTCCCTTACATTTGCTTCTTTGTTAAAAGGATAGTCTAGTCATTTCTAAATTGATGTTCTTTGAAATAGTCATCAATATTTATTACTTTATCAGCCGTAACATCATAAAGCAAGGAGTATGGAAAAAGAGGCAAAAGTATTTGTCAAAACAAAGCTAATGGCTCCTAGCAAGTCTTGCTGTCACACAAATGTGAGCAAGTTTAATATTAGCTAATGTAATGTTTTTTTTGGCATAATGATTTTGAGAAAATGTTTTATAAGTCTGAAAATGTATTGAAATGCTGGCTCTCAGTCTAGTCTGGACAAAAAAACCTTTGTCTCTTTCTCTATACTTCTTGCTTTATGACTTACTGTATGTCATGGCTGAGAAAGTACTACTAATAACTATTAGGACATCACTTCAAAAATGTAGTCTTGTATAAAGTACCTCAAATTCATACTGGAGTGAAAGTACAAGTGTCTTACCAAAAAATTACTTGGGTAAAATTTAAAATCTCCTGCAAGAATATTACTTGAGTAAAAGTTTTAATGTGTATTTACTAAAGGTCATAATGACCTTAATGTTACATTAATGCAGTGTTGAAAAATTTGGGAAATGAAATAGGAGTAACAATGCAATTTTTATAATGTCTGGAGTGGAAATAAAGATATTTGCAAGAAAATCAAAGAAGTAGAAGTAAAAAGTCAGCTGAAAAATGATTACTCTAGTTAAATATAGATAATCACAATTTCTAATTAAGTAAAGTAACAAAGTATTTGTACTTTAGTTTTCATTTCTGCAAAAATGACTAAATTATTCGTTTAAGCTAAATCTTCAATTTAAAACCATAGAACTTTATAAAGACATCATAGCAGAACCTAAAAATACCCTGTCAGTAATATCTGAAATGTCCAGCCATAGGAAAATAAAATAAAATAAACTGTTGGATTGTGTCACATGCTGAAGTTTTTATACACAAATGTTCTTGCAGTGGCTTTGTCATTAGGAAGCTGGGTAAGCATGAATAAATAGAATAAACCCATTTAGAAAATGATTTTTTTTAAACAAAGTAAAATAATTTCCTATCTCAATAATTTTTAACTGTCATGTAAGACTCAATTTCAGGTAACATTTACTCATTTTGACATGTTAATTAAACTTCTGAAAGCTTTCCTCAATTTGTTGGTTTTGCCTGTGAATTGTAAAGATAAAAATCCAGGTCTGTTTTAATTGGATTCTTATCCTCGTTTATCTTCATGAAGTGAATAATTGGATATTATTCTACTGAGAATGGTCATCTAATTACATATCTGAGTCACCACTCATCAAAGCTTCTTCTAATTTTCAGAGGAAGACAGATGATTTCTAACTTATCAACATGCATAGAAGTAGTGAATGTGCACAAGAGAGAGAAAAGCAGTTTGATTGTGCTTTGGAATATCTTCAAAGGTCCTAAGAGTTTATTCAAGAAAAATTAACCTTACCGAAAGAAATTTTTAACAGAGGTGTATTTAACTCAGTAGAAAAGTCAAGTACACCTCACAACTTTAAAGACTGGGACATCACTCATTTCCAAGTGAGAGAGATACATACACATATATTATCTATTCCTTTTCATAGAATTTTTATTTATGATAACTTTTGTCAAATTCAAGTTATTTCTGTGACCATTATGGGTTTTTCTTTCATTAAACAAGGGGTACCAACAATTTTATAACATAATTGTGAACACAGCTGATTATAAAATCAACATTCAGTTAAAGGCCCTGTCACAATATATTTTAGACAACTTATGCTAGTTTATGAAAATTTTGTTATGACTATTTTACTCATATTGGCTATAATCAAACCAATTGTTAGAATTACAGTATATGTCCAAAATAGGATTCCAATTTTTTACATTCCATCTTCAGATTAGACATTTTTAATGTTTGACAAATTTTTACAAGTTGTCTAAAACATTAGAACACATTAAGAAACATCTGAAAATGGGTCAGCAAAGCTGCAAGTTTAAAATTTGCACCATCATGTCTTAGTTTTACTAATCATTGATGTGACTATAATAGATGTGAGAAAAAAATGATTGGACCCACAGATGTTTTGGAGTCACAACCTTTAATGAACTTTATTGATTACAGTTATCTTTTACTGGGGGATGGGTTATAAGGCATTTTGACCATTAGATTAATCAACCAAATAACCCGTTTTGGACTTAATTTGACTCACAAGCAGATCAGTAAAGAATATGTATTGCAATGTATTCAATTTGCAAGGACATCTTTAATGAACACTACAGAGCACAAGCTGTGGAATCATGAGTTTAGTGATATTGTTATCAGACAGCATCTGACATTCAGTCACAACAGTGAGTGAAAGTCGCCAGACACATTAGACAGCATTACCATCATTTGACAGAGTTTGACAGGGGTCTATTGTGGGTTTGCATGAGGCCATGATTGTATTGTGTAAATTCCTGACATGCTGGATGACCAAATGTCACTGTGGCCTGATGTTGGAAATGTGGGGACACTCTGACATAGTATAGTAAAAATTTCAGTCACACAAGACAGAATACACCAAGGGTAAGCTGTCATTTTATGAACCAAGCAATACAGACCCCAATTACAGCTGCATCTGCTGTCCAAACAGGTATTGGTCTACTTAGAACATCCTGTCATTCTGTACAGTCTTGACAGCTGACATTAGACAAACTATGGATTCAATGTCTGCTGCATTGAAAGTGGTGCCATAACTGAGAGGCATCCCACATAGGAACATTTGTCTGGCCAAGTTCTGAGTGATGACCCTTTGGTTGCCCAGATATAGTTTGGCAAAGGTGCACCACATAAATCAAACCAGGTCAGTCAGGTCCATTGTGACATGCCATCTTAAAAACAGAGCCATCATTGCCAGACTTGGCCCACATCCGAATGACAAATTACCTGCCACAGCCAGCAGAGCCACCAGAACTGGCCTACACCTGTCTGCTCTGTGGGATGGATTGCTGATAGGTTGTTCTGTTATGTTCAGCAGTACATCTTTATGCTGTATCGAAATGGATGTTGATCATTTGAACATCTGTAAGGGGAGAGGACCAATCCAGTCAGTATTGTAAAGTTACATACCAGTGTTACTGCTGACGTCATGGTGCGGGGGCCCTGTAACTCATGACTTTGGTTGGCCTCAACTACAGATTTGTGGAACCTTGATGACACAGCTTAGTGTTCATGTTTCATCATTTCTGAGGCAGCCACCTGGTACAGCCTTTAAACAGGACACTCATTATCCGCACATGGCATGGATGCCTATAGACTGCTTGGATAATTGTTAAGATCCTCTCATAGTCAGTCAGGTCCTTCAGTCTTTTCCTATCAAAAGTGCAGGGTCATCTAGGACTGGGCGATATGCACCCCCCCCACCCCCACCCCGCAAAATTCAATTTTTGATTTTAATTGATTTTGCTTCCCACTTAACAGAGTGTCTCTGTTTCAGGTGTTGAAATAAATTTGTCATACTCCTGCTTTTTGTAGCAACAACCTTCTAACAGATTTTGCAGTGAGGTGTTTGTTGCTTCAAGTCTGAGGTTGCAAAACCTAACCAGTTCCAGATCCTGTAACTGTAAAAACAGTGCCTTTTTACTTTGCTAGCTGCCATGTTGTCATCTGAGGTTGTCAAGCATCTTGAGGGACAGGTGGGGTAACCTCTGAACTACAGAAGCCCTAAAGAGTGCACTGGTGAGAAAAAAAATATTGATTTTCCCTAAATTAAATCTTAATAAATGGAAAATTTGAATTAATCAATTAAATCAATTTATTGCCCAGCCCTAGGGTCATCTTATACATGAAGTTTGACCCAGTCTGTCTGATCTTTAGATCAAGTGTAAGGTGACTCGTTGCAGACAAAGGATACAATGGCTGTATCTGCACTTAATTACTGCTTGTATCCATGCCTGAGAATGGTGCCAACCTTGTTGACAAATTTGACACCAAACTGCTAACTTTGTTATTCATGTGCTGATACTGAAATCTACGGAGTCTGTCCGGTGACATGGAATAAAAAAAAATCACATAGCCACGAGATAATAATGCATGCCCATGTGCACACGCGATAATTAATGTGGCAATGGGCTAATTTAGAGCAGCCTTGTTGTGAGACAGATATTATTGGAGTCACATTATATACATATTATATATATTTTTACTGTGTTCTTGAACGCAAAATAACTCCGACTCCTTTTGCAGCTGAGGCGCAGAGGGACGAGCCTGTTTTGAAAGTTGAGCTTCAATAACAGAAAATAAAGCTTTTTCGACAGAAATACAACCTCAGTTGTCACCTGGGACTTATAGCTGCAGCACATAAAGCTAAGAAATTGCTACTTCATGCCTAACATAAGGTGCTGACGTAGCAACGTCATTCATTATTAAAATAAAAATTAATTAGGTTAATGCAGGCTTGCCCATGTAAACAATGAACAGTCTGCATGGAAATGACAACAGTAACTAGCTGTGTGGTGGCCACAACATAATCATCTCATGGGCACATGTTATTATCTCGTGGCCACGTGATAATATATTTTTCCATGTCACCAGATGGGCTCTGTAGAAATCATTGCATTAGTCAGATGAATTTCCTCATGAGTGGTTTCATGTCATTTGCACCTCTTTGGCTGGGTGCCTGACTCCTTTTTGTCACCGAAAGTATGTTGAAAGTTCCCTCCACACAGTACTTGACAAGAATTTGTGTGCCCAAAACCAAACAGTGTCTTGTATCATTCATCAAGTTTACCCATCTGAACCCTACAGCAAGACTAAGTCGAAGCAAGAGGACAAGGAATTAGATGAGGGCTTTTTTTTCCACAGAGTTTGATAAATAGCAGCATGATTCAGCTTCTTTAGCTCCTGAAAGATGAAGTTATTTTCAGGAAGAACTGACAGTCTGATGATGTCACGTTAGTTTGTAAATAAGCCGAGTGAAAAATAATGACATATTAATAATTAAAATAAAGAACAAAAAAAGTTTGAACTTAAATTTACTTGCTGGAAAAATAGCCAAACATCCTTCAGAACCCAATGTTTTGTATTACAGTCTTGATGTGAAATGAAATTTCATAAAAACAAAACAAAATGTGACCATTAAAATTTTTATGAGGACATTAAAATTGCAGGAGCTTCTCGCTGATTTGGTTCATTTCATGGCACCTAACACAAACACATCTGTGTGTGAGAGAAACCAACAGTGCGAGTCGTTCCCCTGCTGCGCATCAAAGAACGTGAGTTAAAAAAATATGATTCAGAATGTAAGCTGCTTCCCTTCTTGCCTCAGCATCACAACAGTTTTCAGCTCACTCTTCAGCTTACCTATTTATGTGCTCTCCGTCACCCAAAGTTTTCTTTTTTTGTTTTTGCTTTTGTCAAATGAAGAAAACAGAGCAGTTAGTTGTAAATATTTGACAAGAGCCCTTTGCATTTTCACTGAAAATTACAGTGTCCGCTGAAAACACTGAAGAGCGTATCTTAACTCTCTGTCCTGTGGAGGTCAGGTCATAGACTGCAGCACACCATGACTCTCCCTTCTGGTCAATCGGCCTCAAAAAGCCAAGATGAAACAGCTACAATTTCAACCAATTTTCTGCTCCAAACAGCTCTATTCTTATAGTAGCTTTCGTTGCTTCAGTTCCACCATGAAGACCTCGATCACATAGTCTCTTTTAACAGAATATACTGACACATCCCTGCTGTCTGAACCTCGTTCTTATGTTTCTGACGGGATCATTCTAGGAGACACTTTTATCACAGCGTTTGGGAGAAAAATGGTTTTGAAATTGTTCAGAACTGACTGGTTTCACTTAATACCTTAAAGAAAAGCTTAAATATACACACTTTTATATACATTTTAGGCCAAATAATTCATCCAGTTTCTATTACTTTTGATTTTGTGAAGGGCAGAAGCCCTCTAAAACCCCCTCCAGGGGAGTGCCTTTAAGTGCTTCTCATCAATATGTCTCCATTTCCAGTTCCTGTGTGTGCTGTTTTTCGACGCTGGGTTTCAGGCAGGTGACACCAACAAACTACTTCTTTAGAAAGGTGCGAACCATTTTAGGAGATGATCACATACAGCTTGAGCTTGACAGAGCATTCCGACATGAGCAGGTAAACCTGAAGGTTTTAGACAAACTGGCCACAATTAAACACATTTATAAGCATTTTTTTAAATGAAGCATTACATGTTAAGATCACAACTGTCAAAACCACATGCTGACGATCTGCCCACAGTCACATCCACAGAACGAGGGACACACAACTGTAAGAAAATACGTGTTTAATATCGGCTGAAGTCAGATGGAAACACAAATGTTAAATAAAATGATCTGTGATAAGAAATAAATGTCATACAACACCAGAATTCTGGAGTGGGGGTTTATTTTGCCACTGGATGGCAAGTCAAACCACACACACTGGGAGTAAAACAGGAAATGGACCAGTATATATACAGAATCTTCAATGCCTGAGTTCGCCTCCTGCTGACCTATGGCTGAATCACCGGCATTCAGACAACAACCTTAATCTAATGGTTTAAAAACGGCTCATTTATGTGTTGTTATTGATTCAGACATGTATCTACAGTGGTTTGCAAAAGTATTCATACCCCTTGAACTTTTCCATATTTTGTCACATTACAACCACAAACATAAATATATTTCACTGGAA